>NW_006160010.1:2211065-2215892 GCF_000334495.1 Tupaia belangeri chinensis
GGTTAAGTAAAATGTTCATTGAGAGTTCTGAGGTGAAGAATTAGGTCATGTGTTTTATGGGTGTATAATGACAAGGAAATTAGTAACATTTTTGCACTCCAGGGACACTTGGGAAATCCACTCTAGGGAACTTGTGCTCTCGTAGTGTATGAACACCATAGGATGTGAGATGGGAATGGGGGAACCTTCTGATGAGCCCAAGTGCACACGAATTGCAGTTTCATATTTTGTCTTATGTGCAGATGGAGAAGACGGTTGTTCATCTGACATACATTGACTCATCAAGTGAGATCCTGATATGTGAAATATCGTCCCCTATCTGGGTTTTAAAAACTTGCTTTTAGAAAGAAAAAGTATGTTTCAAATGTCTATTGAGCTAAATAATGCTTCCATCTCTTTTGCCTTCAGTGGGAGTCAGTTCATCCTCTTCAGCTCACTGTCTTTCAGAAGAGAACAAATTGTAAAGAAAGGAGCCCATTTTAGTAGTATTACAGAGGGTCTGAAAAGGTGTAACTTAAGTGATCTTAGAGAGCTGGCTGGCTCAATTGTTGGGTGTCCTGATGTCCTAGAACAAGACAGTGGTTCTCTGCTACACAGGGTACCAGAGACTGTGGGGAAAAAGATCACTTTTGATGACATTGTCAGTTTAGACATTCACACTGGGTCACATGCAATCTCAGAGGAAGGCATAAAGAATATTGGGGAAAACACAGGACTAGATGATCATAGATTCAGGGCTTATGAGCTATGAGGAAACTACATAAACTCTCTGCACTTTACCAACTCTGCTCTGTATGATGCAAAGTGGCATTGTAGCCCCACATTGCATGTGGAGAGCCCTTGAAAACCTACAGCAATGAATAAAAATAAGGCCATGTAATACCAATATTTGACTTCGAAATCTAGTTTTTTCTTTTTTAAACTGAATTAAATGTATTATTATTATTATTTTAATTTGCTTTAGTCCATGTGCACTCATGAGAGAGAGAGAGAGAGAGAGAGGAGAAAGAGAGAGAGAGAGAGAAAGAGAGAGGGGGGGAGAGAGGGAGAGATAGACAGAGAGACAGAGAGAGAAGGTGAAAAAGCAAGCTGCTAGATCCAGGACTTAAACCACAGTTGGGCATGTGGGTGTCCATCACCTTAACTACCATGCCACTGCTGGCACTTATATTTTTCTTTATAAACTTCTTTCTCTAGACTCTCAATTTGAGGATGTATCTAGTGTCTAAAATCTCCCAAAATAGAGATTCTTCAACAGATTTTCTATGATGGTATAATACATTTTTTAGTAATGCTAGGTTTCAATACATATTACTTAAGCATTTGTATGTATTTCCTTAAGGCTTATATTCTTTGATCTGTTAAAGCTACTAAAATATATTTCTATTCCTGTTTGGAATTTGTGTACATATTTATTCTTCTCTAATAATGTCCAAAGAAAGAGCAACTTCTTATGCCTTGAGTAAATTTAATTATTAAAATTGATTTTTATCAAATACTATTGAAATTTTTAAAGAAAAATCTAAAATACAAAATACATACCATTGACATCAGCAAGTAATTTGTCAGATAACTTGAAAAGATCTAATCACTCTCAAAATGGTAGATTCTCTTTTTTTCTTCAAAATGTTTTTTGATTTAGTTTTATAAAGTGTGTATAAGACAGAAAAAGAGATTACTTATAATTATAAATACACTATTTCTTCTGAAATTGAAGTAACAAGTTTCTCATTATAGAGAATACAAAAAGTAAAGAAAAACAAAGATACAGGGAAGAAAACTAAATATAATCTCATTATTTAGTAATAACCACTTGAAGATATTGGAGAATCTCCCTTATCTTGTTTTCTGTTTGGTGTGATTATGGCCATGTAAATTTTTATACAATATTATATTCTATGCTTTCTCAGTAATATTATATAATATTACATACATTTGTTAAGATTAAGCATCTATTTATGCATAATTTTTACACATATAGTATCATATATATGTATTTTTCTATAATATACATATATATAAATGGAATACTTTATTAAAATTTGGTTATTGTGGACATTGAATCACTTTCTAATGTTTCACTGTTTTATAAGAAGATACACTTAATATTTTTGTGTATAAAACTTTGAGGAGAATGGGAGAAGGGATTGTGACATGGCCATCCCCCCTGGTGGGTGATTTCTCGATTTCTGTCTCTCTTTCTCCATCTTCCTGGCAAGTGCATGCGCTATGTAGCAAAAAACCTCTCTCTCTCTCACACACACACACACACACACGCACAAACACACAAAACAGACAAACAAACAAACAGAACACTTTGTCTGATTTTAATATTTTCTTATTTTGGATTTGAGAAAATTATTACCTAAAACATTATGAAGACTGTTGAGGTTCTAATACATAAGGTTAAGTCCCTTATTTGGGCTTTTATTTAAATCCTGATAGAAATCTTGATTTTCTATCCATAGTACAATCATATTTCAAATGAGCTTCTGATTCAGAGTTAAAACCGCTTAAATTTTCTCAATTTTTACATACACATACACACACTCACACATATGGTAAAAGTGTAGAAAGAAGTATTTTTCAGGATCAGTTAGTAGATGATGTTGAAAGCAACTGGATTCTCCATGATCGAGCAGTTTGAGTCCTGGACCCAGTGGCTTGAAAAATAGGCAGGCTGCATGTGCATGCATGCCCCAGATCCCGAGAGGAGAATGAAAGAGAAGGGACTGAGGCATGGCCATTCCCCTGGGAGTGACTTCTCACTTTCTCTCTCTCATTCTGTCTTTCTCTGGTTAGTGTACATAACCTAGCAAAAATACAAGGGAAAAAAAGAAATATTTGCATACAAGGATCTAATGTCTTTCTGAAAGAAATCTAGACAAAGAAGCTGAGATACATATTACCTGTTGGCGATATTATCCCTGAGTGTTACCAGAGAAAGCAGAAAAGTTTCTTTGCCAAGGTGCATTGCTTTTCAGATATTCTCTGACTAGTGTTATCTTCTTGGTCCTTTTGCTTTTTCCTTCCTCTTCATTCCCTCCTACATTTTTACCTCAATCTCACTACTTCTTTGGGTTTGAAATATCACCAAAGTGCTTTTGAAAAATATAACTTAAAATGGTATAACACTTTCTGATTCTTCACTAACATGCAATCTCACTATCTTTTCTGGGTAGCTATTTCTTAAGGTTTTGGTGAAAATTATAGTTAAATCATGCTAAACATTTTACAGAGTGCCTCACCCATAACAAGTGCTCAATAAAGCATTAATTTATTCTCCTTATGTTATTAATAAATTGGCAGAACAGTGATATATTCCTAGCAAGTGTTTAAGATGGCTATAATAAATGCTCAGTAAGTATTAGGAGTACACTAGTTGGGGTAGATAAAAAAAAAATCTAAAATTTGTGAAACTCTTTCTAAGGGACCTAAATTCTATCATTAAAGCAATAGCTGTCTGGGACATACTTTCATTTCTTTCTTGCTGGAAAATTTTCCTGAAGTAAACATGACTAATGCAGTCATTGGTGGTCACGATACTATTTTTATTATTTAGAACCAACAACCAAAATAGATTTGAAATAGATTGCTATCTTTGTGTATTTATTTATTTATTTATTTTTCAAAAGGTTTAAGCTATAGGGCATGTGTGCTCGCCAGAAAGACAGAGAGACAGAAAGGGAGAAATCACCCCTCAGGGGATGGCCACACCGCAATCTCTTCTCCTCCATTCTCCTCTCGGGATCTTGGGCACACACACACATGTGCCCTGCATGAGCTTTAAGCCACTGGGTTTGGGACTCGAACTGCAGTTGACCACATGGGAGTCCAGCAACATAGTCATTATACTAACTGCTGCTTATTTTTGTCTTTAAAAAAACCCCACATATATCTTAATGTCATCAGTATGAGTTTTTTGAAGTATTAAAAACAACCTCTGAAAAATACTTGACTTTATTTAAAAATATAAAACATGAAAATTATGCTCACATTTGCATAACATATGAATATTTGATTATTTCAAACAACCCATGGTAAAACAAAAACTTGTTGCTGATTTAAGAAAAGCTCGGGAACCAGCAGTTAGCGTAATGGCTATGTCACTGGATTCCCACGTAGTCGACCGTGGTTCGCGTACCAGACCCGGTGGCTTAAAACTCACGCCGGGCGCGTGTGCGTGCGTGCCCAAGATCCCGAGAGGAGAATGGAGGAGAAGGGATTGCGGCGTGACCATCCCCCCTGGGGGGTGATTTCTTGCTTTCTGTCTCTATGTCTCTCTCTGTCTGTTTGGCGAGCGCACGAGCCCTGTAGCGAAAATCTCTCCAAAAAAAAAAAAAAAAAGAAAAGCTCTATAGTTAGTCAGCAAAGCATAGGTCTGATGCCATGGCCCAGGGTCTGTTGGAAATAATGCTCTTTGGGGCCAGCTGGCGGCATAGAGGTTGAGGCATTGTATCCAACATGGCCGACTCCATGGGTTCATCTTAGACCCAGAGGCCTGAGAAACATGCTGGTTCATCTGAGTGTGCGACAAAAATCCTGAGAGAAGAATGGAAAAAGGAGTGCAGTGTGGCCTTCCCCCCAGGGGGGATATTTCTTACTTTTCTTCTCTATCTTTGTCTGCTTCTCTCTGGCAAGTTCCCTACGGCAAAAAATCTTAAAAAAAAAACAAAGAGAGAGAGAGAGAGAGAGAGAGCGAGCACACTGAATGGCAAGTCTTTAAGAAAACTGAATTCTCTGTTGAGAAATCAGTAATATTTCTACCAAATTCACAGTATTTCATCTTGCATTAATCATCATATCAAAAGCTACTTAATCATCAGC
>NW_006160010.1:2215947-2279050 GCF_000334495.1 Tupaia belangeri chinensis
CACATTATACCCTAGCTTCAGACAAACAAAACGGAAATGAAGGTAGATTGAGTTAGAGTACTAATATTCTGAATAAAATTAAATACTACTAATTAAAAAGTAACAAAATGAAATATTTTGGATATTCCCACAGGTGTATTTGAAACATATTTTTGTCCTAACAAAATTGCTTTGCACTACTCATACATATTATTCTAAGCCAGATCAGGCTGTGCTCTCCTGCCAAAGTTTCACAGAATTGTGCTTTTTATAACAAGGAAAATTGGGTGTGCTTGCTAAAGATCTCTACACAATTATTTCTCTTTAAAAGAGGTCTGAAGTTGTCAATCTTCAGGAATTCGAAGTATCATTGAACATTTATAGTTCCTTGGACAGATAGGTAAGGCTGATTTTTGTGGTATTTGTCTTAAATATAACATGTGTTTCTCTTTTTTCCATAATATGCATTTATTGTCACATATACAGATTAAATTAATTTTTAAAAGTGTATTCATTTATTTTTTTCACAAGGGAGAGAGAGGCACCTCCAGAAGGGTTTTCATACCTCAATCCATCCCTGGCTCCAGTTACCCAGGATCGTGGCCTGGTGTTTCCACATGAAACTGGGATCTTCTCATGTGGTCTCAGAGACTGCAGAGTGTTGCGTCACTGGCCTTCCACTAGTCAGCCTTGGAATAAGGGACTAGGGCCAATTTCATTTAGTTGTTTGTGCTTTCACAAACATGCCTATTCTGACCACATTGGTTCTGTTTTTCCAAGCCAACACTTTTCTAAAAATTTTTATTTGCAAGCTAATTAATCTTACTGATTTTTTTTTAAATTTACAGAGGGTGTGTGTGTTCGCCAGAGACAGACAGAAAGACAGAAAGAGAGGAGAAAGCATCCCTGTAATGAGATTTTCTCATTCCGTAATCCCTTTATTGTTCCATCCTACTGGGGTTTGGGGTATATGTACACTTGGCGTGTTTTTCAAACTTCCAGGACTGAGACTCGAACCGTGGTTGACTATGTGGTATCTGGCTCCCTTTAGCCTTTAGACTACCAGGCCTGGAAGGCAGCAAATACTATCATATTACTATGTCATCTATTTTTTCCCCTACTATTTGTTATTCTAATTATTTCCCAGGAGAATTTGACATACAACATATTCTACCACCAAGAAGTGACCCTTGAAAAAGAAAAGGAAAAAAAAAAACTTATGGTATAAAACAAAAACATCACCTTCTCCCTATCCATCAGATATTTAGAGGGAAATAAATACATTTATACAGAAATGTGAGGACTAAATCTTAATTGGCATTAACTGCTGACATTCAAAATTACAATCTGTGGCTAGTTTAGTAGTTGAAGTAATTGTTTGGGGAAAAAATTTTCCTGATCTTCTCAATGTTATCATTTATATTTTAGCCTCAAGTATTCTTGGGGGGCATTTTTTGTAATACATAAAGAAACTATCAATAGAACAGAATATTATCCAATCATTAGAAAGAATGAGCTTAGGCCAGGCAGTGGTATGGTGATTGGGGCAACTGGATCCAATGTGGTCAACTGTGTGGTTCGAATCCCAGACCTGGCAGCATGAGAAATGCACCCAGCATATGTGTATATATGCCCAGAATCCTGAGGGGAGAAATGAAGAAGGGATTGAGGTGTGACCACCCCTCATGGGGAATGCTTTTGGCTTTCCTTCTCTCTCTGTTTCTCTGTCTCTGGTGAGCACATGTGTCCTCTAGCAAATTGCAAAGAAAAAAAAAAACTTAAAGAAAAGAACCTTGTCATTCGAGGTAACATGGAAAACCTAGAGGGCATTATGTTAAGTGAAGTAAGGCAGGCACAAAGAGAAAAGCATGTGTTTTCGCTCATTGATGAAAAAGTTGTCCCGATTAAAGTAGGAAATAGGATAGTGGTTATAGAGACTGGATAGGGTAGGAGGTAGAGAAAGTCAGAGAAAGGTTGGTTAATGGATATAAACTATAGTTAGACATGAAAAACAAGTTCTAGTGTTCTGTGGTAAAGTCAGGTAAGTATAGTTAACAATAATTTACACACACACACACACACACACACATATATATATATTCTGAATGCTCCCAAAGACAAATATGAAAACTGTATGAGATGATGCTATGTAAATTGTTCTGATTTGAATGTTACATGTTATATACATATATTGAAAAATTTCAGTGTACTCCTTAAATATATACAATTATTTGTATGAATTTTAAGAATTCTTATAAAAGGGAATGTCCATGGGACCAGCAGTTAGCGTAATGACTATATTGCTGAAATCCCACGTAGTCGACCATGGTTCAAGTCCTGGACCCGGTGGCTTAAACTCATGCCAGGCATGTGTGCGTGCATGCCCGGGATCCCAAGATGAGAATGGAGGAGAAGGGATTGCAGCATGGCCATCCCCCCTGGGGGGTGATTTCTCACTTTCTATCTCTCTGTCTGCGTGGGGAGAGCACGCCCCCTATAGCAAAAACCTCCTCAAAAAAAAAAAATGGAAATGTCTATGTTTACTGTTTAATGTTTCCCAAGAAGTTGGAGTAGCAGAGAAGGGAAATGATGCAGTGGTCAAGAATTGGATTATTAGAATCTGTGGAGAATAGAAGTGCTAAGAAAAAAGAATTGTCCAGACTGTCTCCTGTCTCAGATTTAGAGGGAGGAAGAAGGGTTCCAGAAGGTTCATGGAAAGGGGAAGGCAGAGGCTTATTCACATCAACATGACAGTTCTTTGTGATCAGGTAACAGGAAGCCTTGGGCTCAGCTAGTGTGACCTGGACAAGACCAGGAACCAGATGGCAATAAGTCTAGAGTTTGCCAGAGGAGTTGTGGTTAATTGAATTATTGTTTCTAAAACTTCATTAGCTTCTAACTTACAAGAACACATGCAATCCCTTTAACAAGCTGGTTTTCAGTGCTTCTGACAAGAGTAAGTGCATTATACACTCTTCCTAGCCCCTATTGATTTAAGCCTGGTCATATGAGTTTCTTCAGCCAGTGGACTTTGGCAAGAAGTGACAATGTCCCAGTCTTGAGCCTTGGTCTAAAGAACCATTGCATGTTCAAGACAGAAGAAATGCTCCTTAAATAGGGAATTTATGACATGACTTAGTTTTAGCTCTTGAAGTTAGACTTTTAATTTCTTATTTGCTTGTTTACTTTTAATAACTGCACATGGGGGGGAGTAGGAGGAAGACTACAATGGTTCTCAGCAAAGTAAAGATGTTTTTGTCCCACATCGCGAGTTGTGAAATCACTACCAGTGGAAACTGTGCATAGACTGCTATTCTTTTGTTTTTAAGAAATATTTTATTCAGCTTTATTTTCATATGTCCGGGACTTGAATTGCAGTAGGCCATGTGGGAGTCCAAGCCGTTAACCCCCATGCCACTAGCCAGCCCCATAAAGTATGATTCTTGCTAAATAAATCTTTAGTAATTCAGCTGTTGCTTTTTCAGTTATTTCAGTTTCCTTTAGCTGAATCATGGAAAATATCAACGTGTTTTGAAATTCATAAGATATACACATTGATAAAAAGAAATACTTATTTCTTATAAATTCTATTTTTGCACTATTTTTATGTATTTTTTTGTTATAGGGCATATGCATTTTTCAGAGAGATATGTATGAGAGAGCGAGAGAGAGAAAGAGAAAGAGAGAGATATTACCTCCAATGGGGATAGCCTTGCCACAGTCTCATCTATTCTCTCTCTCCTCTTGGGATTTTGGGCACACATGCACGTGCACTGGTGTGATTTTTCAAGCCACTGGATCTGGGACTTAAACCGCTCAGCTGGCCGTGTGGGACTGAGCTGTCTTAGCCACCACACCACCAGCTGACCCAGAGTGATATTTTTAAATGAACAAATATGGATTTGTGTTATGAGTGGTGTTGTGGATGTATTCTGTAATTTTGCTTCTTGCATATTATTAACCCTTCATCTGTCACTTTCATATTTGTAATGGACTAAATGTTTTTGTCTCCCCAAAATTCATATATTGAAATCTTAACCTCTGATGTGATGGTATTAGGAGGTGAGACTTTTGAGAGATAGAAGGTTAGAGCTATCATGAATGTGTTTAGTGATCTTAAAAGAAGGAACAAGAGCAAGGGACATTTTTTTTTCTCTTGGTCATGTCAGAATAAAACAAGAAAAGGGCCCAGTGAAAACCAGCAAGTTAAAAGATACTAACTTTATCAGACACCAGATCTGCTGGCCCTTTGATCTTGGACTTCCCAGTTTCCAGAACTATGAAAGAAATAAACATTTATTCCTTGAGCTACCCAATCTCTGGTATTCTGTTATAGCAAGACAATTGGGACTAAGATGATAACCATATGCCATATGACCTTTACATACTACAAATATGTAGGATGGGTGATGAGGTTTTTCCTGTTCCTATTGATTACAAAACCAAAGTGTAAGTAAATAAATTAATCTATGTGTTTCAAGATGATTGATACCATTCCATCACTGCCAACTTCAAAAAAGTCACAATAGGGATTCATATGTTTTTATCTAAAATGGTCAATATTAAAGTATATCCTCCCTTTAAACTTTTAAAGTTTATTTCTTTAAATGCTTTTAATAGTTCAGTGAAATATTTCTATTCAGATAATAATGACATTAGCAGTCTGAAACACGTTAGGAATGTAAGTGATTCCTCTGTAGGAAGATGCCTCAAAGGTTCTAAAATTCTAAATTCTGTAGACAGATTTTTAGTAAATCATTTTTACTACTTCTGTCTTTGAACAAACATAATAGGTGATATCCTATAGTTTGTATGTATTTATTGATGTCACAACACTACTGCACATGATAGCAGTAGCGTTTTACAAAACTACCCTTGGAGGGCCAGCAGATGACATAGTGGTTACGTTACTGGAGTCCCACATGGTGAACCATGGTTCAAGTCCCAGACCTGGTGACTTGAAACGTGTACATGAGTGCCCTAGATCTCAGGAGGAGAATGGAGAAGGGATTGTGGCATGTCCATTTCCCCTGGGGGATGATGTCTCCCTTTCCTTCTCACTGTCTGTCTTTCTCTCTAGTGAGTGCATGTGGCCAAAGACAAAAACCTCATAAATTAAAGCAAACAAACAAATGAACAAAAAACAACAAAATTCCCCCTGCAGAAAAAACATAAAAGGTAAGTTACTTATTTTTAGTTCTTCAATATACATTTTAAAGCATAAGTTAAGAAGTATTAGTCCTGGGCGTGGTGGTGCCCACCCTATGGCAAGAAAGTATTAGTCCACTTTCTGGCCCTGATTGCCAAAATGAAATTTTCTTATTGAGATATAATTGTATTATTTAGAATTATATTTCTAAATAATTACTTAATGATTTCCTGGAGTAGATAATATCTTTTTCTTTTTGTAAAAAAAGAAAATTATTAACTTTTTTCTTGAAAATAGCAGATATAAATGCAAATATATTTACATTTTAAGATACAAAATGACCACTCCAAAATGTAGCATTAAAGTAAAACCGATAGTGTAAACTTCAGAAAGCTCTTTTTGAATTTAATCTTTCTTAGAAATGCATATGTCCTATACTTCTAAGTCATCAGTAAAGTATTTAAAAACTCTTAGTTTCTCTTAAAGAAATTGTTCTCCTGGTTCTCCAGTCTTCATGGACTTTTTCACTTTCATTCAACAGAGACACTGTGGTGTTTCAATCTGCTGGGCTTTGGTTTCCCCATGAAGCAGAGTATATACCCTTCCTGAAAAAGCCCTGCTAAATACTTGTCTATTCATATTTACCACTGTCAGGTGATAAGTACAGGCATTGTTCCTGTTTTGGTGATACATTTTTTTGAAATGCATTGTTAGGTTATTTCCAAGATATTGCTGCTTTAATGGTATGTTTAATTTGGAACTGATACAAAAATCAAACTAAATAATGGAGAATTTTCAACACCACTTTAGATTTTGCCAATTTTTTAATAAATAAATAAAATTCCTTTTTTAATTTTTGAGATATTTTTGCTATAGGGATTGTACACTCGTGAGAGAGACAGAGACAGAGAGAGAGAGAGAGAGAGAGAGAGAGAGAGAGAGTGATAAATCACTCCCGGGGGGAGGAAGATGTACGCACTGCAATCCCTTCTCTTCCATTCTCCTTTTGGGATTTTGGGCACACCCACACACATGTGCAGCCTGAGTTTCAAGCCTTCATGTCTGGAACTCAAACCACGGTCAGTCATGTAAGAGTCCAGCACTTTAACCACTATGCCACCTGCTGGCCTCATAAAGTTCCTTTTTATTAGCCTATGGGAGCTTACAAAAGGTCGGTATTGTTCATTCACTTCATTAGTATTAATTAAACACTCAAAACAAATTATTCTGTCTTATATTAGGTAAAGTAAAACACACTCTCTGGAAATTGAAATGGAAAACAAAAACAAAAACAAAAAACAAACAAACAAACATAGGGGCCAGCAGGTGATGTGGTGGTTAATGGCACTGGACTCTCATATGGCTAACTGAGGTTCAAGTCCCGGACTTGGTGGCTTGCTTTCTCACTTTCTCTTTCTCTCTCTCTCTCTCTCTCAATCTCTCTCTCTGTCTGTCTGTCACTCTATCCCTCTCTGGTTAAATTAAAATAAATAAATAATAGTTAAATGAAGTAATTCTTTAAAGAAAAAAATCCTTAATAACTATGAAACTTTGAAATAGATCAACATTTCAACTATAGTGATTAAACTCATAAAGCTTAACATGTGTTTTATATTCAGGCTCTAAATTTTAATATAATAACTTTAGTTTTTCTTGCATTCTTATAAGTCACACTTACTCTCAGTAATATTATTCTTTAGGCCCTTTTCTATCATAACGTATTTTACCCTTTGCAGTTGGCCTAAAATAAATATTCTTCAATTCCTTTAGAAATAATATATAAAGGCAAGTAAATGTATATAAAAACACACACATGCACACACACACACACCTGCACACACAACTCACAGGTAGTAAAGGGAGTTTGAAACTCTGTCAGATGTCATAGGTTAGTTCATGGTAGAAAACGTGGGGAGTTATTGAGAGTTTCTTGGCATCTAGCTGCCAGCTCTCTGATGGCTCTGTGGCTTATTTGCACTATAATTTCACACTTTTCCTTTCCATGTAACAGGGGGCATATCATTTCTACACTATTTCTTCCATACGGTGAAGTCTTAAGCAGTTCAATAGCTGTATTATTAATGTCAACATGTTTGAATCTTTCATCTATTATGCATTCTGATAAAGTCTTATTATTGCACATATCAAAATGAACTTAGGAAGTCTAACTGCCTTACCATTTAGTCTGTGTGTGTGTGTGTGTGTGTGTGTGTGTGTGTGTGCAAGTATAAATACACAGAGCTCAGTATGAAACACAGTATTGAATGGATGAGATCTGTTTAGAAATCTCATGCATAGATTATTGGTCGGATTGTAGAGATATTTGAAGCAGAAAAGACATTAGCTCAGCATAATGAATATGTCTGCCAGCCATTTTTATAATGACTTGCTGCAGTTTTTATTGTCTGACAAACCGTATGCTGTGCTGTACTGTGAGCTTTTCTTGTTCGACATAATCAAAAATGATGCAACGGATCCCTCGAAGTCTAGCTGGATGAAATGAAGGCGGCAGAGTGCTGCTTCTGGCAAGAGTTTGGTTGTGTAGTCTGTTGAAATTATTCTGCAGGTGATAAATACACAATTACCATCATTTATAACACATTGTTTGCTAGGGAAATTGTAGAGATATTGTTCAGATAAAGTTTTTAAGTCTATTCACACATAAAACTTCTTAACGCACATGAAGTAAAGGACCAGGTGTATCTAAACCTTTGAGATGAAAATAATTACCTAGACTTAGAGAGCCACAAAATAATACTTTTGAATTGTTAATTTTTTACTGTAGTTTGTGTGCCATAGTTTTTTTTTTTTTTTCAATTTGTTCATTGGGAAAAGAAAAGACTTCGAAAGAGAAAAGCTCCAGTTAGTTAAATAGTTAAGTACATTAAAGATTTAGAATGAATATGAGTGATCATTTTCAATTTAGTGCTTCCATATATGTGAAAAGATCCACGCTTGGTTTTAATAAGAATGTATTAATATAAGGCCTATAAAGTACACTGGGCAGGAGTTTTGTACAATAGAACTGCATGGTATGTATATTCGCTTTGGTGATAAATGCTTCGTTCTTTCTTTAGAGGATTATTAAAAGCATTCTCTGGAGGAATAAAATGGTGGAAGTCACACATTTAATAGCTCAGGTACAAAGAGTCAGATTGTGCCAGTTGGCAAAAGTTAGCGGGAAGCTGTCACAATAAATGGCAGCAGCTGCTCATAGTTCTAAAGAGTATGTCCCAGTCAGAGCTGAAAACTGATGGCATCTACATTAATACTACCTTAATGGCCCATCTGCTGCTCCATAGGGTCCCTAGCTGCTGTATGGAGTCATAGGCATTTGACAGGCAGTCTCTGTATGCCAGACGCACATTGTGCCAAATGTTTTAGGCTGCTTCATCTCGTTCTGATCTGTCACATTCTCCCTACTCATTTATCAGGCAAGGAGTTATGAGGGTTTTTCTTTTCTACACATCATTGGCTTTCAGCGTTGGGGCAGCTAAGAATTTGGAAGGCAAACTATTTTGGTTATTATTACTTTTTTCTAATTGACGAGGCAAGGCAAAGTTGTCTGATATACTGTATTGTAGTGAGTAGGTTAACAAAGCACTGTGACAAGCAAGCCCTGTGGAGAAATCAATCGAGTGCATTTTAAAATGCAATGCTGCATAAATATGTTTCTGTTATTGTACTAGAGGAAAATATTAGATAGTTCTAGAGAGCCTTATTACTGGACAAATATTTCACCAGTTTACTTTAAGTTGTTGAGATTAAATGATACTAATATTATATTAGAATAGTGCTTTGATAAGAAACAACAGTAAAATTTAAGGGTATCTTTTACTCTTCTATTTCCAAAGCGGAATCAATCCTACAGAGCAATGTCAAACAAAAATATAAACAAGTTTGTGTTCTGGTTGTCGATTAAATGATCTAGTTGTGATATAGCTCAATATCGAGGGTGAAGCCTTCCTCACAATGAATGTTGCAAATGGTCACGGCTGTGCAATTCTTATGCCATTGAGCAAATAACTAATAGCAAATATATAATCAAATTCATAATATTTCTTATATCAAAATTAGAAAAATCTCTGTTTGATAAAGATCTCTAGAAATGGGATTAAATATAACATTCAAGACTACTATTTTTCTGATTTGGCTGTCAACCACAAAATGGGGCTGCCAAATATATACAGGTATATGTTAATATGTATATAAAATATGTTACACGCCCTTCTTTTTTTCACATGTTCTTCCGTCACTCATTTGGGAATCTTTGAGGATAAACATCGGACCAGTTATTCAGTACTAAGAATGTGCTAGTGACAGTGTCGAAGCATTATGGACTGCATTCGGTCTGCACAAGAACTCTGTGATGAAAGTATTACTCTGTGTTATATACATACACAGACACTGAGGTTTGGGAGAAGCAAATGATTTACCCAGAGTGACAAATCAGATTGAAGTGGATTTGAATCACATCTGAGAGACGTTTGGGTTATACTGCCTCATTATTTACAATTATGTCCTTGAGAAAGGTAAAATATCAGGCATTCCGGGATATACGAAAGAAAGCAGGACTTTAAAAAGCTGTGTGGGCCTTGAGAAAGGGCTCACCATAAAAGGAGTCAGGCAGACAAAGCAAGCTCGGGGTCAAGGCCTAGACAGCAGTGGGGAGTGTTAGTTCTCACCACAGCATGTTGGTGACAGCAGAGCTCATTGTGACCCGGCCATCTCTTTGACATTTGTAGGTTGTTGGGAAATGGCTTTGACCGTGGATTATAAGGGCTACAAATCTTTGGGACCTAGGCAACTTTGCTGTGGGACAGTCCTTGATGAAACGTAATACAAAAAGATGGAGAGTGCTGCTTCTCGCCATGAGGTAGGTGACACTGATGATGAATTTTCAGTGCAAATAGCTTCTAATTGGCTTCCACAATGGCTCCTGAACCACCAGTGAGGAATCTTGCCCAGAGAAACACCCTCAGTCCCAGCTTCTTTCACCAAAGATGACAGTGTCCAATGATCAGGCTGATTTGCAGAGGCAAGCAAACGGATAAGAAAATTTGGAAAATTTGAGAGGAAAACACAGAAAAGTCAACTGACAAGTCAAATCAATGATAATACTACAGAGATTTGAGGTATTTGTGTAAATTGCCTCTATCCATACAAAAAGCCATGCAAGTCCTGGGACTGCTGGATTCATATTTTTGGTCCATGTTGTCAGAGTTAATTCTTCCACAGATAAAACTTAGTACATTTTTATCAGGCTGGAGATAGGGAAGATAGACATTTTCTTGTCACATAGTAATGATGAACATGTAGGAAGAAATCCATAGTGGGCTGTCTTTAGCATTAATATTATTTGAAATGAGAGTGCTTTATTATGTTTTTTTTCCAGCATTGTTACTAAGGCTTTGGGTATATGCAGTATTTTCCCAAACAAAAATAATAAAAAAATAAACTAAAATGAAAAGAGCAAAGAGACAAAAAAATAGCAGGGAAGTTGGAGACATAACAAAACCAATGAAACGTTATTCCCTCCTAGACTTATAAACTATTTTTTTGTGTTTTTACTATAAGGCACATGCATTTGCCAGAGACAGAGACTGTGAGAAGAAAAGTGAGAAATCACTTCCCAGGAGGATGACAACTCTGCTTTCATTCTCCTCCTGGGATTTTGGGCATGCCCACAATGCCTGGCATGGTTTTCAAACCACTAGATCTGGGAGTTCAGTGCCTTAATGACCATGCTGTTTTTAAAAACAGAACTTTTGCTATAGGGTGTGTGTGCTCATTGGAAAGACACACAGAGAGAAAGCAAGAAATCAACCCCAGGGTGGGTGGCCATGCCACAATCCCCTGTTCTCCACTATCCTGTAGGGACTCTGAGCATGCATGCACATCTGCCGAGTGCGAGTATCAGGCAGCTGGGTCTGAGGCTTGAACGACTTGGCCACATGTGAGATTAGCACTTCAACCAACGAGCTACCTGTTGGCCCCTGTAAACTTTATTTTAATGTAAACATCTTCAGTAGAAGTTTCAATGCAGCATTTCCCACTTAGGATTTTTTTTTCATTGATTCCTTACTTTTAATTACTAGAAAAGCTAAATCTACACAAATCTTCTTACAGCTCATTGTGGTATGCATGAGTTTATATGTTATATTTTTGTATAGAATAATGTACAAAGTAGTAGAAAATAATAGTATGATTCCCAACTATACATGTTGACAAGATCCCATTCTGATGGATTTTGCTAAATTAAACAATTTTCTGGAGAGCACTGAATTTTTCCATGTATAATATTCTCAACTGGACTGGTGTGAAATGTATTCATGTTAGGAAAATTCACCCTACAAGCTAAGTGATATATAGTGGTTGAATGTATAAAAGGAACTAAACTAAAATATATTTTTTAGAAAGAATAAATGTGAGGAAGAGAAGAAACAGAGTTGACCTTAACAGGAAAAATATCTTGAAAGAAAATGTCTATGGATTCATTTTGGAAGGAAAAAATAATGTCACAGATAAGCTTATAGGTGAGTCAAAATCCCATCTGCCATTTGTTCCTACATATCCAGTTTCCTCATTCGGCCTCAGTGCATCTCAGACCCCAATGGCAGAGCGTAACTTGTGAATGAATGCATGGTTGAATTTTACCAGTCTCTAGGGTTTGGTTGTATGCATACATGTGTGTGTATGCACTTACTTTTGTGGTAATGGGTCATAAATACTTAATCAAATTAGGTAATATTTTATCTCTTGGGTAGTCTAGCTAAAACTATTTAACTTTCATAAATAATCAATATCTATGTAATCAAGACAGAGACAGAGAGAAAGAAAGAGAGAAATCACCCCCGGGGGGGAGGGCCATAAATCCTTCTCCTCCATACTCCTCTCAGGATTTGAAGGTACACATGCTCGGTGTGAGTTTTAAGCCAGGTCCAGGACTCAAACTGCAGTCAACTACATGGGAGTCCAGTGAGATAACCATTATGCCATCTACTGGTCCTGACATTAGCCTTTCTAACAGCCATTTTAAAAATGCTTTCTTGGGTCAGCCCAAAAACATGGCCTGGCTGTTGAGGTCACTAGATCCCACATGACTGACCAGGCATTTCTAGTCCTGGGCCCAGTGACTTGAAAAACACACAGTGTATGTGTGTGTCTGTATGCATGTGCCCCAAATCCTGAAAAGGTGAGAGAAATGGAGGAGAATGAACCATGCCCATGAGGGAGTGCCTTCTTGTGCACTCTTCCTGCCTTTCTCTGGAGAGTGTTTGCACCCTCTAGCAAATTTTTAAAAATACTTACTAACTGAACCTTAATTTATCTTATTAATGTCCTTATTTTTCAAAGGATGCTGAGACTTCCCCAGGTATAGTAAACAAATCTTTTTTTTTTTTGGAGAGATTTTTGCTATAGGGGAGCATGCACTCGCCAGAAAAAGAGAGAGACAGAAAGTGAGAAATCACCCCCCAGGGAGGATGGCCACGCAGCAATCCCTTCTCCATTCTCCTGTCGGGATCTTGGGCATGCGCGCACATGTTCCTGGCGTGAGTTTAAGCCACTGGGTCTGGGATTCGAACCACAGTTGGCTACGTGGGAGTCCAGCGACATAACCATTACAATAACTGCTGGTTCCTTTAATTTTTTTTTTCAAATCTTGTTTTAATAAAATTACTAAAATCACCTTCATTCTTTTTACCGAGTGATCTATTTAGAAATAGGAATATAAAACAATTACATTCTGTGGAAGTTCTAGTGAATATATACACTTGATTCAGCAGAAAGTTGCTAAGTATCTGTGTCACTGATGCCACTGAGAAAATAAACTTGAAAAAACCTACTTTCACAATTTTTGCTATGTGAGATAATAAACCACGTAATATTGGTGTTGGTTAGGATTTTATAATGAATAAGATAAATACATATGTAAAAGAAGGGATTTGTTGTAGGAATTATCTTACATGACTGGAAGGCCAGGAAGCTCACTGCTATAAGCTGTCTGGAAACTGGAGGGACAACTAAAAGACTCTGAAGCAGGCAACGGGCACAATTTCAGTCTGAGGTCTAAAGGGCACCACCAGAAGACCACAGGCCAAAATATCTGTTAGTGGCTGCTGATGTGAGAATAGAGTTCAAAATTTAAAAAACGTGAAGTTTGTGTGACTGAAGGGGTGCAAAGGCCAAGAACCAGCAGTAACAGATGCAGCAAAGGGATGAGTGGAGGAGCAAGGATGGAGCAAGCAGAAGGTTTAAGAGCAGAACACACGGCATGCTTTGGAAAAAGGGTTGAGGGTGAGAGGGAAAGCGAGAGGGAGAAGAGAAAAGGAAACAGTACTCTGCTCCTTCCGTCTGTTCCTCCCATGTTCAGCCAATTGGGTGATGTCTGCCTACATTAAGGTGGGTCTTTCTCAATCCACTGTCTCGCAAGCCAATGATGCCTAGCAACAGTCTTATAGACATATTTAGAAATAATGTTTCGCCCGCCTTCCAGGCATCCTTCAATCAAGTCAAGCTGACATTCCTAATTAACCATCATAAAACCAACCCTTCTCAACTTGGCACTCATAAGAATCTTTTTAAACTAAATTTAATATCCAAATAAAATGAGAAAAAGGTAATGGCTCCATCTAATATGTACACATCCTATGTACAACCCAAAACACTGTAATCTCATAGTTTAAATAATATATAATTTTGACCAAACTGGTATAAAATCAATGAAATTTATGTTACTTGATAAAGGAATAAAAAAGAAAAGAAAACAAATATATTTGCTTAATATACATGTATACACACACAAACATTCTTAACAAAATATGGAAGAAATCTTCAAGACAATTACTGTGTTTGTTTCTGTACCTGATAGCATGGTTGTAGCTGGTGTTTATAACTATTTCTTCTACTATACAGTTTGTATTTCTTGCCTTCAGCAAGTAGCTCAGCTGGTCACAAGTCTTTAGCTGGTGGCATAACATAGATCTTTATTCTTGAAACATCTGGGTCATTTGTAGTCCTGTGTGGACGGGGTTGCTATAGCTTCCTATCGACTTTTATCTTGTGACATGGTAGTACTAATAGACGGCCCAAGGGATCTCCTGTATTTGACACCAAATCTTCTGTATCTTCACTGTGAAAAAAAATAGCTCAACTTTTCCTTGATAATCTGGATCAATCACCCCAGGTACATCATGACTAAGAGGTGAGAGAAGCTCAAAATTGCTAAGTGGAAGTCTTAACTCCCAATTTGATGGAACAATTGATGTGTATCCTGGTAGAAGCATCCCTCCATCTGGAACAAAATCCCTTAGGCCAGCAGGACATAATGAAACAAGAACAAGTAGGAAGCAAAAATGTTGCTAGTAGGTCAGGGTAATCATGAGTGAAGCCTCTCCTATTTTTACTTCTGAATTCCTGGCCCCATGAACCCTCACTATGTGAGAAATAGTACCACATATGAGGTGCTGGCCGAGCATGTACAGTCTTCCAGGGAACCTTGCCTCAGCCAAAGTACTGTCAAATATCTAGTGTTGTAACAGAGTCTTCAAAAAATCACTTAATTGTTCTATAAATTCAGCTCCTTCGGGGTGATGGGAAATATGGTAAGACCAGTGAATTCCATGAGCATGAGCCCACAGATGCACTTCTTTGGCTATGGAGTATTTGTTCATAGGAAGCAACGCTGTGTGGAATACCCTGATGGCAGTTTTGGCAAAAGCATTACTTGCAAAGAAGGAAAATCCATATGTAGAGCAAGTACGTATTCTAGTAAGAACAAAACTGTAGATGATGAAAGCCATCCAATGTGATTGACCTGCCACCAGGTAGCTGTCTGATCACTAAGGAATGGTGCTATTCTGGGAACTCAGTGCTATTCTCTGATGTTGGCAGATTGGGCACTCAGTGGTGGCTAAACCACATTAACCTTGATAAGTGGGATTTTATGTTGTGTAGCTCATGCCTAATCTCCGTCCCTGCCACCAGAGCCACTTTGTTCATGATCCCACTGTGTGACAACAGGAGTGGCTGAGGAAGGAGGATGACTGGTATTCACAGAATGGGTCATGCTGTGATTATTAAAATTGGCCTCTGATGAGGACACCTTTTGGTGTGCATTCACATGGGACACAAAATTGTCACATCTTTTGTCCACTCAGAGAGGTCTATCCACATACCTCTTCCCCTAATCTCTGCCACTAATTTTTCAAACACGTTCTTTAAATTCCTGACCAACTAGTTAATCCATTAGCCATAGCCAATAAGCCAAAATATAAATGTCATATTTAGCCATTTCTCTCAAACAGTTGTACTGTTCAAAGTGTGGCCTGCTAGGAAGGTTTCTCTTTGCCACTGTCCTTCAGGGATGCCCCAGAAAGGGGGTGTCATACTGCAGCTGTCCACTCTTGGGTGACACCTGAGTATCATGCAGAACTATCTGTGAAGGAGGCCTGTCTTCCCTTCCTCTGACAACTGCTTTAAGGGCACTTCTAATGAGGCTACAGGTGCAGACTGAGAGAGAGAAGGCAGCATAGCAGAAGTAGGAACTATGGGCATTTGAGCCCCTTCTTTGTATGACTTATCTTGTGCCTTCAGGATGTGCTCAGGTCCAGTCACAGATACACCACTTCCATCTGATGGAATTAAGTTATTGTGCATTCCCAACCTTATTGATTGGTGGGTCAGATAATAACCAGTACATGATAAGCAGGTTGGGTTGCTGGTAACTTGGTGACCCATGGGCAAATATTCAATTTCTTCTAAGGCCCACTAATAGGCCAAGACGTTTCTCTCAAAAGATGAGTAGTGGGAACCAGCAGTTAGCGTAATGGCTATGTCGCTGGACTCCCACGTAGTCGACCACGGTTCGCGTCCCAGACCCGGTGGCTTAAAACTCATGCCAGGCACGTGTGCGTGTGTGCCCAAGATCCTGAGAGGACAATGGAGGAGAAGGGATTGCGGCGTGACCATCACCCCTGGGGGGTGATTTCTCATTTTCTATCTCTCTGTCTCTCTCTGGCGAGTGCATGTGCCTTATAGCAAAAACCTCTCCAAAAAAAAAAAAAAAGGTGAGTAGTTATTTGTGGATAATATGGTAGGGCCTTGCTCCAAAATCCTAGAGGCTTCTTCCATGATTCACCTGTCAGAGCCCAGTATAGGCTCCAAACAGCAGCCCTATCTGCCATCCACTGCTCGTATCATTGGATCTGCTGAATCATATGACTGAAGCATCCAGGATGCTTGCACAACAACCAGGACTTGTTTCAGAGCCTTCTCTTTTCTGGGCCCCACTCAAAACTAGCACCTTTTAGGGTGACGTGGTAAAGGAGTCACAGTAACACACACAGATGAGATATGTTGCCTCGAAAATCTAAATAGGCTCAGTAGGTCTTGTTTCTCTTTCTCAATTGTAGGAAGGGTCAGTTGCAATCACATATTGCTCATCTTAAAAGGACTATCTGTGCATGCCTCACACCACTGAACCCCTAGAAAGCCTCTGAATTTTGGTCAGATTTATTTCCCACCCTCTAACACATACTTGTTTTTTCCATTAAGTCCAGAGCAGTTCCCACTTCTCCCTAAGTCCAATCAGCATAATCATTGGTGTAGTGGACCAGTATATCTTTTGGAAGGGAAAGGGAATCAAAATTCCTACAAACTAAATTATGACTTAAGTCTGTGAAGGTGATATACCCCTGAAGTAGGTCAGTGAAGGTGTATTGTTGGCTTTGCCAGCGCAAAGCAAACTGCTTCTGGTGAGTCTTCTGAACAGAACCAGAGAGAAAGGAGTATTCCTAATAAAGAGCCGCATACCAGGTACCAGAAGATGTGTCAATTTGCTCAAGCAAGGAAACTACATCTGGCACAGCAGCTGCAATTAGAGCCACCACTTGGTTAAGCTTATGATAATCCACTCTCATTTTCTAGGATCCATCTGTCTTCTGCACAGTCCAAAGTAGGAGAATTAAAAGGGAATGTGGCAGGAAACTTCACCCTTGCGTCTTTCAGATTCTTCACGGTGGCGCTAATTTGTGCAACACTTCCAGTGTATTTTTGATTTACTCTTTTCCTTAGATAAAGGCAGGCCCGATAGCTTTCCCTTGGCTTTTGTTTTTGTTTTTTAACCTTATTTCTGTCATTGCATAGGTTAGAGAGCTAATATTAGGATTCTTCCAGCTGCTAAGTAAACCTATTCCAGTTATGTATTCTGCACCCACAGAATGGACTCTGAGATCCTGTGGATCCACTGAGAGTCGAACCTGAGCCAAAACTCCATGAAACACCTGACTTTTGTAAACCCTCACTTTGACTGGAGGGTCACAGTGATGTTCTGGGTCTCTAAAAATCAGTTTGTACAAAGTCAGCTCTAGTAGTCCCTGAAGGTTGTAATTATTTTCCTTTCCCCATTGCAGTTACCCAAGTAATAATCTGGTAAAGGAGAGAAGAAAGATTAACAGCTTGCTGGGGTCCTTCCTCAAGAGGACCTGGTCTTCTCTGTATTCAAGGGGTTCTGGGTCTGCAAGCTGGTTCAAGTCATGAAATTGATTGAACGGTCATAATTTTCCATGTTTATGATTCAGGTTAGACTTTTTTTTTTTTTTTTACTCAACCTGAAGTTGTCTGCTTATACAGACCAAGTAATAATTTAGTAGGCTTTCAGTGTGTTCTCTTTCTAGGAACATCATGATTAATTAGCCAACACCATAGATCTGTACAAGTCAGACTATATTCATTGTTGGTTTTCCTCTGCTGACCATCATAGTAATAGTAACTATGCCCACCTTGCCTTTGGTAGTCAAGTGCTGCCACTTGACCCCTGACATCCTGAGAGCCTGTTATTTCCAGTACATTTAAGTTGTAAAATTGAGTGACTACCGTTTCCACTGTAAGGACTGTCATACAGAGAAGAGCAATCACTCTGGTGCTTCTTTCACAAACCTATTACTCAGAGTATTGGTGAAAGTTATGTTTCCTGGATGCTCCTTATGTGGATAGGTAGATATTATGTGCCAAATCTACTCCAGCATTCCAATATTCCTAAACTTTTGTATCCCTCTCTCTACAAGAAATCAAGGGACATACGGTATCTCTAACTTACTCACAATGGGCCATCTTTTGATCCATGTTCTAACTAAGCAAGCAAATTATTGGCAACTTTTAAACTCCTCAAGCTGCAACATTAAACATAGAACCTCTACTTACATCCTAGTCCATAAGGAGGAAAGCTCCTTGCTCAGGACTTTTCCAAACCTTGCCCTACGTGTTTGCTGTTTATTTATATTCATGATTTTTTTTAAAAAAAAATTTAGAGAGATTTTTTTTCCTATAGAATGTGTGACCTTGCCAGAGAGAGAGAGAGAGAGAGAGAGAGAGAGAAGAGAGAGAGAGAAAATGAGAAATCACCCCCAGGGGGGATGGCCATGCCACAATCCCTTTTCTTATCAGGATTTTGGGCACTCATACACATGTGCCCAGTGAGTTTGAAGCCACTGGGTCTGGGATTTAAACCACAGTCAACTACATGGGAGTTCAGTAACGTAACCATTATGCCATCTTCTGGCGCCTATTTGTATTCTTTAAAATATTCTTTATAATATACTAGGAGTTGTAAGTGTTTCCTTGAGTTCAGCAAGCCATTCTAGCAAATGTATTGGTCCCGAGGAGAGAAGGGTGTCATAGGAACCCAGATTTACAAGCGATGGGTCAGAAGCACTGTTAAAAGAACCTGGAACATCTGAAGTGTGTGTGAGGGGGAGTGTCTCTGGGACTGAGCTCTTAGCCTGAGAGAGCTGATGTTTCTCCACATAGTCTCAGAATAGAACTGAATTGTCAATTGGCCGCTCCCTGCTGTGTCTGTTGCAAAATGACTTCTTTACTTGGTATGTGAGGAAAACCTGACACACACTTTTGGTTACAGAGATGGGAATTTTGAGTGAGATTATAGGAGAAATTTGAGTTGGTTTATTTCTATATACTTGGAGGATGTCAGAAATCGCACTTGCCCTGTTTCACCAGGTGAGGACACAGTGAGATGTTGGAGAGTTGCAGCATGAAAGACCTCACAAGAACTTGACCATGCTGGCATCCTGATATTGGACTTACAGTCCCCAGAACTGTGAAAAATGAATTTCCATAATTAATAAGCTACCCAGTTTATGGTGCTTTGTTATAGAAACTCAAGTTTACTAATACACTTAATAGGTGAAAGAATGAATCCATTAACTGAAAATAGGTCAGTCAGGAAAAAGTTAATATTGAGAGATAGAAACCATTCAGTTTAAGATAAGATACTTATTTGAGTTATAGTTTTGGATGTAAAAACAAGTTTTTAATGTATAAACTGCACCTTTCCTTTTAAATAATGTAAGTCTAAGAAAGAACTCACATTTGTTTAGCTGAAATAGACATTTAAAACTCCTACATCTTAAAGTTTAATTCCCATCTATTGTAAAGTAGCTAATTTGATCTTAAGTAGGTGATAATAGGGATTGAACTCTTAAAATAGAGACTGATTATTATGTCATTACAATGTGACTTTAAAAAATAAACTCGTAGGGACTATAGGAATGGAGAAAGATATATTAGACAATTTTTATTTTTAGTTTATTTTTCAGATGGTGATGGTAGTGTTGACAGTGTGTGTGTGTGTGTGTGTGTGTGTGTGTAATCATTGTGACTTGCACACATGAAGAAAAACAAAACACTCATTATTATTAACTTTGGTAAATTGAGTAACTATATTTTGATTAGAAGAAGAAGAAGAAGAAGAAGAAAAGAGAAGAAGAAGAATCTTCTTTCTTTTCCCCTTTACTTGAAAATAACAGTTACAATAAGAATAATGAAAAAGTAATTTTCTTCAAAGGAAAGCCATAGTAAATGAATCAAAGAAGACAACCTACTAGAAAACATGCAGGAATAAGTCAGAAAATCAGATGCTAAAATTTCTGGTTGACATAGTGGTTAAGGTGGCCAGGGGCCAGATGACCAACTGCAGCATCTGAGTTCTGGAGCAGTGGCTCGAAAACCACATTGAGCACATGTGTGAGTGTCCAAAATTCCAACAGGAGGGAGAATTATAAGAGAAAGAATTGCACCATATCCTGTGTGGGGGGTGATTTCTCACTCTCTATTTCTTTCTCTGTTTCTCTCAGGTGAGAGCACATGCCCTCTAGAAAAATTTTAAAAATCTGATCGCAACATTCATGTGTTTTTTGTTTGTTTGTTTGTTTGTTTTGTTTATGACAGGTCATCCTATGACTTGGTTCAGTTGCTAGTGCATTGTAAAAACAACCTGTGTTTGCTGATTCACTAGTATGGACAACATTGGAGTGGTGAAAAAAGTATTAGAGAATAGAATTCAATGAGCAATTGGTAGAACTAGAATCATAATTATCTAGATGAGGACCTTCAGTAAGGTCTCTATCAATTGACTCAAACCAAAAGATCTTATCTTGGGTTATAGTTTTAAATATTTGCTCTGCCTGTTTTGTTTTTCCTTCAAGGCTCTGGTTATACAAATATTACTCCTTCTTTGTTGATTTACAGCTTTATTTTAAGAGATTTTTGCCTTAGGGCATGTGTGTTGAGGGGACAGAGACAGAAACAATGAGAGGGAAAGTGAGAAACCATCACGCAGAGCGGATGGCCATAACACTATCCCTTCTTCTCCATTCTCCTCCTGGGAGCCTAAGGCACACAAGTGACCAGTTGACGTTCAATCCACCCATGGGGGAGTCCAGCGAAGTAACTGCTACCCCATCTGCTGACCCTCTACGGTAATGTAATATGGATTTGTTGAGCTTCATTTTGTTCACTTTTATGATATTGAGTATTTTTAGAAGATTCTATGCTTAATATTACAATTTCACCTTAAAATATCAGTAGAGAAAAGTTCAGGTATTTTTTTTTTTTTGGAGAGATTTTCACTATAGGGCGCTTGCGCTTGCCAGACAGAGAGAGACATAGAGACAGAAAGCGAGAAATCACCCCCCAGGGGGGATGGTCACGCCGCAATCCCTTCTCCTCCATTGTCCTCTCAGGATCTTGGGCACACACGCACACGCGCCCGGCATGAGTTTTAAGCCACCGGGTCCAGGACGCGAACCGTGGTCGACTATGTGGGAGTCCAGCGACATAGCCATTACGCTAACTGCTGGTTTCCCAGGTATTTTGTCTTGTTTGTTTTGTATGGTGAGGCTGGGATTGTGAGTCCTTTGAATTAATGATTTTTTTTAATATGATGTGTTTCTTTCTCCTTTCACTACCCAAAGAGTGTTATTCCTATTTTTTTTCTATTTCCTCCCATATAATGTATGCATTTTGAAAATTGTCCTTTTTACATTGAGCCTGTCCTATTCAAATTATATAAATTTTGAAATACTTGCCCCATAATCCATGCTCTGATCTGCCTGAACACTGTTTTATTATTTTTAGATTTAGGGTGGACTTAATCTTTCTGGCAGTGGTTTTGATCACCTGTAGGGAATCACCTTCAGTGATTCCCTCCCACCTTTTTACTTCCATTCATCTACTTTTGTTTTCCTCAAAATCTTGCAACATAGCAATAGGGCAGAGGATGGAGTGAAAGAAGAAGAGATATGCAAATACATAGTGATTTTTCCTTTTACTTACAGTTATTTTGATGTCTCCATATTACTATCTTCAATAATGCCAAAGACATAATCTTGTGTAATTTGTTTTTCTGTTCTACACCTGCAACTCTGAAAGTTTCTCTGAAAATAATATGTACATAGCTTTCATTTTTCTTTTATTAAAAGTGAAACATTGAGAGATTAAAAAAAAACGTCATAGATCATAGATTGCAATATGAGGACAGTCCAGCAACGACTGTAACTAAGATTTCCTGTGTCAGTTAAATGTGTATTGATTTGGGAAATATAGGCATACAATTGCCTTGTGAGAAAAAAATAACCATAGAACTCAAACTTGCCTTCTCCCACCTAGTCTTATTTTGAAATATTGTGGGTCTTTGGCCAGAACCCAGAATATGAGATGGACATTTAGAGGTTATCTATTTTAAACTGCTGCTTCTTAGAAGGCAACCTAGTTCTCTGGGATTTATTTAGGTTATCTTTCCTTATCTAACTCTATTCAGAGTTGAAAATATTACAGTGAGATTTAACTATTCTGTCTTTGTGAGCTTGTTCTGACTTTCCTTTGGTCTGAGCACATCTCTGTAATACCCTCCATGTGTAAGCCTTATATCTGAAAGCACTTCTACATCTATTATCTCATCTTTACAACAATCTTCTGTGCTGCATAGGAAGTTATATTATCTCCATTTTACAGCTGGAAAATAAGGACACTCAAAGAGGTTAAGTGGTCTGTTCAATGTCACCTAATTATTGAGCAGCCACAGGACTAAGACGTAGGTGTAGCCCAAGATCTTTCTTACTACTTCACACTGCTTATCTTTACATATCCGCACTGCAATTAATTTAGTATTCCTTCAAGAAGTAATATAAAATATTTTATCAAATATTTCATTTATGACTATTTGTTTTTTAAGTTGATATCATAATTGTTTGATGGCCGCATGTTCCTTTTCATAAAACTAAGCATTTCATTTTTCTTTAACACTATTTATTCAATATATATATCCCAAGTTTCTAATGCACACTAAACATTCTTCTAGGCAGTGTTTTCATGAGGATGATAAAAATTAATTCACTTTTTAAATAAAATTAGAGAAAATACTATGTAAAAATGTCAAATTTAGGATATATAATTTGGAGCTGCTAATTGGAGCTGTATTGTATTTTCATTTATACTAACATGGAATTATATGAAAATTGAGAAGTCCAAATTATCATTCCTGCAAATATCAAATATTACATTCTATTATCATAATACTGTAGGTATACAAATTAATATTATAACAATAGAATTACATAAAATAAATGATGCTTTATCTATCATCACAGTAATAAAACATTCACATAAGTGAAATTTCCAGACTACTGAATATTAATTTTTCAGCTACCAAATATTACAAGTTAAACAAAAGAAGTGTAAAACATAATATGCAATTTTATTTTTTTCTGATTATCAAAATAAATTTGTGTTTCTTTTCTAAAAATGCGTTTGTCAAATTATATGTGCATTTGCCACAAAGAGACAGAGAGAGCAAAAGAGACAGAAAGCTAGAAAACATTGACCCCATGGGGTATAGTCATGCCCCAATCCCTTCTCCTTCATTTCTCCTTCCCTTTGGGATATTATGCAAGCATGTACAAGAGCACACTGTGAGTTTTCAAGTCTTTAGGACCAGGACTTGGACCATTCGGTTGTCCATGTGGGGTACAGCTGCCTTAACCTACAAACTATGGGCTGGTCCAAATTGAAGTGTTTTTTTGGCTCCAACTTATCTTCATTGTTAGGTTTCAATATACTGTATTGTGTAACCCTAAACCACTTGGTTCTCTTAGTTTTTCTTTTCTTTCTTTTTAAAGCCTCATTCTGTTAGCTTCTAAAAATACTTTGCTGACCTTTTTTTTTTTTAAAGTATTTGCTAGTACTATAATTTATTGTAGAAAGAAATAATTTTTAAAGTAAATGTGTCATCAGCTTTAGTTTAAAGTTGGCTTATAGTCGATGGAAACAAAGTTAAATAATAAAAGAGCTAAACATAAATGTATATAAATGTACAATACTGCTAATAAATATAAATGCATGTTAGAACAATAAAATTACAGTTTTCTTCCATCAAATTTTTTTATATTAATGCTCGTATATATGAAAAACATGGCTATTATTTTATAGTGCTGTAATTTATCAATATGTAGCAATAGATATAAAATGATACATAACCGATCTAGCAATTATACTCATAAACTTATATTTAACATTCCAGGTTATTTCAGAAATATGTAAGTAGATATGTATAAATACATATTATATTGCATATCACTTCATTGTGTTCTGCCTGAGCGAAAGAGAAAAATGTGTTCATGTATTTATAAGGAAGAGGAATAATAAATTCTGAAATGAAAATATCAGTTTTAAGTATTTTATTTTTAATGAAGCATTTATGTATTTATAAATACATAGGAATTAGCCTGGAATGATGAACATCAAATTATCAATACTATTGGGAACCCAGCAGTTAGCGTAATGGCTATGTCGCTGGACTCCCACGTAGTCGACCGCGGTTCGCGTCTCGGACCCGGTGGCTTAAATCTCACGCCGGGTGCGTGTGCATGTGTGCCCAAGATCCCGAGAGGAGAATGGAGGAGAAGGGATTGCGGCGTGACCATCCCCCCTGGGGGGTGATTTCTCGCTTTCTGTCTCTATGTCTCTGTCTCTCTGGCGAGCGCACATGCCCTATAGCGAAAACCTCTCCAAAATAAAAAAATTATCAATACTATTTATCAAGAAAATATGATGAGAATATGGATTATTTTTAAAATTTTTTACCTATCTTTATAATTTTTTTTTAAGAAAAAATACAAATTAATTTTATGAAAGTAATCATCCTAATGGTATAGAGAGTAAGTTTAGTGATCAAGCAGCAGAGGTAAGAAACTATTCTATGCCAGTAACATTAGTGACAGCTTTCACTCCACTTAAGAATTTTGAAATTTTGCCATCATTATATTGATTAGGGATATCTGTCTGCCAGGCATCATCAAATGTATCATTTTGTTTAAGTTTTACAATGGTGGGACCAGCAGTTAGCATAATGACTATGTTGCTGGACTCCCACGTAGTCGACCACGGTTTGCATCCCGGACCCGGTGGCTTAAACTCACGCCAAGCGCGTGTGCGTGCGTTCCCGGGATCCTGAGGAGAACGGAGGAGAGGGGATTGCGGCATTGTCATCCTTCCTGGGAGGTGATTTCTCGCTTTCTGTCTCTCTGTCTCTCTCTGTCTGGCGAGTGCACGCACCCTATAGCAAAAACCTCTCCAAAAATAAAATAAAATAAAATAAAAATAAGTTTTACAATGGTATTATTTCCTTATTTTTATGAATATAAAAACCGACTGAAAGTAACTTACCTAAAGTATAATTTCTAATGAGTAGCAGATCTGGGATTTAAAATCAGTTTGGCCTGACTTGGAACTCAATCTTCTTTCCACTCTCCTGTATTGTCACATGCTTCTGCTCAGAAGACTTGTTGCTCAGTTTTGATTTTTTGGAATGTGTTCTAGACATGTGATATTACTGCTCATATATTGTGATAGTAAGGACTGCTATCCACATTGTACCACCGTGATTTAAATCCTAGTCTACCATCAAAGAGATGTATCATCTTGTTTCACTTTGCTGTGTCTTTGTTTTCTTATCTGTGCAATGGGGATAGGCATGGTATTTATCACATGGTCTGTTGTGAAGATGAGGCTATTGGGAAATGATGCATAAAAAAGGCATATAATAGGGGCCAACAGGTGGTAGGTGGTTAAGATGCCAGACTCCCACATGACCAGTTGCAGTGCAAGTCCCAGACCTGGTGGCTTCCTTTCTTACTTTCTCTCTCTCTCTCATAGGCACACGTGCCCTGTAACAAATTAAAATAATAATAATAATTAATAAAAACTTTAAAAGCACATAATATAGTACCTGCTAACTATCATTTTTATAATGAATATTGTATTCAGTAATAAATATGATTTCCTACCTGAGAAACAGCTATTTGAGCCACCAATTATAGCTTAATTGAATTTGTTATATTATACCTGAAGTGAATATATAGTCTCAAAATTAGACATTTTGCTTTCTTGTCAGTGATAGCCATAGATTTATTATGTTATTTAGAAGAATGCTAATACATACAGAATTTAAACCAAAACTGCAATGATTAAGTTGTTTATGATTATAAGGATGTCCTTTCTTACTTTGAAAGGAATGAAAATTCAATGTTGTTAGCACAGGGCAATATATGGCAACTTTATATATATTACTTCTTACACAATTTATTGCATTACTTAGCCCTAATTGAAGTTGCATGTTAAATATATCTTATTGCATGGCTATCATGCAAGCCCTAATTTAAGTTCTATATTGGTTAAAGAATATATAAGTAATTTGATCTCACAAAGGAGCTACAGAAACAGTTTAAAAAAAAATAAAAAGGAAACCTAATTGGAAAGTAGTCAGTATTATAAAACAGGTACAAACAATCTAAAAATTTAGAGGAAGAGCTAATGAAAGTAGAGCTAATTAATGGAAGTATCAGGAAATATTAACTATTGATAGGATATAAACTGGGTCTTGAGCAGTGGACAAAATTTAGAAAAGCAGAAATGAGGGCATATGTGAGTGTGGGGATATGTGGGCATGTATGTGTACCAGACCGTCCAGTCAAGGGGGTCACACAAGGAAAAACACAGATGTGGGCAAGTACTAGGCATGACTTCAAACTGAAAGGGGTTCTGTAACTTTTGCACACCAAAATTGTAAAAAACGCAAAGGCTGTGGAAGAAAGCTAGGCAGACTTGAGGAATGATGATGGTCATATCCTGGAGAACCTGAGGACCATGCCAAGAGGTTAAGAGTTTTATGGATTTCAACATTTTGATGATCAGACCAGAGCTGTGTTTTAGGAAAGCTAAACCAATAGTACCAAGATCAGTGGGTTATTAGGGAAGGATCCAGAGTTAGAAAAATGAAATAGGAAAGTTTTAAAAGGGTGCTTGTTTAAAACTATCTGTGCCTTTATAGGATCCCTAGAGCTGAGGATGTAAAACTTCAACATAAAAACAAGAATGTGGCTTGGTACTATGAAAGTGTTATATTGCCTGATTTGAAAGTACTTTATATAGAAATGATATAAATTAGTAAAGAGATAAGAAAATTAAACACCACCATCTACTGTTCATCTTCTTTCAAATATAGGATGTCTTCACTATTTGAGTTTTTGTATTGAAATTCTTATAGTTATGGAAGTTAAATACTAAAGAAAAAGAATGTTTAACCTAAAAAAAATTCACAAACTTCTTAATGTTTATATCTAGATAGCAATACAGGAAACAATCAATGGAGTGAAAAGACAACCTATAAAATGGGAAATTATATTGGCAATCACATAACTGAAAAAGGGTTAACATTTGAATAATATAAGGCTTTCAACTACTCAATAGTAAGGAATCAAATGACCTGATTTTATTCTTGTTTAAATGGGCAGGGCTGGCCCCACTGTACAGCGGTACATATGGAGACCACATGACCATTGGAAACTTAAAAAACATGCTGGGTGCGTGTACATTCATGCCCCAAAATTTTTAAGCCACCGATCTGGGATTCCAATCACAGTTGACTACATGGGAGTCCACCAACATAGCCATTACACTAACTGCTGGTCCCACTCCAAATCTTTATAAGACAAAGAAATAGAGAGAAAAAGTAATTTCGGAGTGAAGATTTATCTCGGAGTGAAGACTGGGAGTGGTGCTTCCTTGCTCTCTCTGGTAAGTGCATGTGTCCTCTGGCAATAACAAACAAATGAACAGAAACTTAGAAATGACCTAAGTATATGCTTTTCTAAAGAAGACATTCAAATTACCCACAGGTAGAAGATAAAATCTTCAACATAATTTATTATCAGGGAAGTGAAAATTAAAACCGTAATGAGGTCAACCCATGGCCTGGTGGTTAGGGGAACTGGACCTTATGTGTCTCACTGCCTGGTTTGAGTCCTGGACTCAGTAGCTTTGAGAGACATGTGAGTGGATGTTTATGTATGCTTCAAAACCCAAAAGGATGGAGAAAAGGAGAAGAGATTGCAGCATGGCCATGCTCTATGGTATAGTGCTTTCCATATCTCCCTCTTTGATTTTCTCTATCTGGCAAGTGCACGAGCCCTCTGGCAAAAATTAAAACAAAACTAAACAAAACACACAGCGAGATCTCACACCTTTTAGAATACTATTATCAAAAAGAAGATTATAAATGTCGGTGAGTGTGTGAAGAAATGTATGCTGTTGTGGGAATGTAAATCAGTACAGCCATTGTAATAAAGAGGATGGAGGTTCTTCAAAAATTTGAAAATATATCTATCATATGATTAGGCAATCCCATTTCTGTGGATATGTCCAAGGGTTAGGAAATCAGTATGTCAAAGAGTTGTTTGCACTTCTGTGTTTATTGCAACATTAGTTACCAGCAGCCAAGATACAGGATAATCTGTATTTATCAACAGATAAGCAGATAACAAAAATGTGGTAGATACACATAGTGAAGTAATTGAGTCTTAAAAAAAGAGAGAAACCCTATAATTTGTGACAAAATGGATGAATCTTGATATTGATGGGACCATTCATAGATTTTGGAAACACAGAAGGAAAATAACAGGAAGATATAAACAATTAAATTCATACTTAATTTAAGGTATCTGGAAGCACATACAAATGGAGGGGATCCATAGATATTTTATAAGACTGAAAGTCAAATAGGAACCTAGGGTAGATATTTCATTCTGGGAGATGATGCTTCTATATTTGAAAAACACATGTGCATATAAACACACACATTAAAAAAAGAAAAACAAAACTCGCAGAGCCATTAAAGCAAGACTAGAATCCTGGGATAAATTAAGAGGACAGTGAGACCGACAAGAGCATTTTAGCGTTGAAAATGAAAAACAAGACAAAACAAAAAAACTAGGGCAGAGTGATATCATAGAAATAAAGAGAAATAATTTTTTAATAATTATTTTATTTAACTTTATTTGTTAATTTATTTATTTTAATTTGAGTAGAGAGGGACAGAGTGAGAGAGACAGAGAGAGAGGAAAAGTAAGACAGCAAGCCACCGGTCCGGGACTCAGACCAGTCGGCCATATGAGAATTAACCACTATGTCACCTGCCAGGCCCAAGAAAGAAGATTTTTAAGAAAGAATGAGTCAAATGTTACCAGTCTATGTAAGTTTGAAATCAGAAGGAAATCAGTGATCCTGAGAAAAGCGTGTCCTTGACCTACGCATTTAAGGTGAAATAAAAGCCCAATAGCACTTATAACACTTTCTTTTTTCAGAAAAGAAAATTCCATTTTTAGCCACCATACAACCATATCGTAATAAAGTTAGAGACATTTTTACTAGCATGCACATATTGACTTGTGTAGAACAACTCTCAGGCTGAGGCAGTTCAGGAAATTTGCCTGCGACAAGTGGCAGATAGAGACCTTGAACTTGTGTCCATGATTCATAAGGGAATCCCAATACTACACTGACTCCGTGAACTGTAAAAGGAAGCCAAATTGCCACACATAGCAATAGATGAACAGAAAATGGAGTGAGATGGAGGAAAGCAGGCAGGAAGGAAGTGTTATGCGAAAACCTGTGCTGAATATATACATATGTATATGTATATATAATATATACATTGCATGGAGGATCTTAAACTGAAAGAGAAAGAGGTTTATAGTTGGTTCCTTATGGAGAACAGGTCAGGATTCCATAGTGGTCAGTCTTAGAGAAAGGGTCTAGATATAAGATGAATTATGAATCTTTGATAAATTTTGGGTTATTTAGGATCTATGATTTCAGGTGACTCAGGGAAGGAAATGAAAAATTTTTCAATTGGGACTTCAGAATTCCACATCAAGATCATCTTGAATACTTTGTTCTTTTTAAAAACATAAATTACTGGGCTGCAACTCAGACTGATTCTAAATATATGGTGATTGATGTCTGCTTACTTGACAGTCATTTATACTCTATTTGAATACACTTTGGTAAAGAAGCAGTGAGTTCAAGGGAGAATGAGAAAATATGAATTAATTCGACAAATTCTAGAAATTATATGCATTAAAAATAAATTTTATCATTTCTCTAATAACTACAGTTATCACAATTATATGTGTTAAAAATGTAAATTCTTTCAAGTCTGCGCTATATTTATTCTTTTATAATAAATTCTCTAAATCTGAAAGTGATAAAAATTTTCCAATTTTCTCCTGAAACTAACTGTAAACTTCTTCCTACTGTACATATGTCCAAAGAAGTTCAAAAGTTGACTGTAATAACCTGTAGCCTGCAAAGTTTAGCAAGCTGTCATTCACTGGCAAAGGTTAGGAAGGATAAATAAATGTGAGATAAATATGTGTGTGTGTTTGTGTGTGTGTGTGTGAGTGGAGAGAGAGTAATTTAGCAATAGAAAAATTTAGGAACTTTAAGAATATTAAATTGGCACATTGGGGACACAACAGTTTGCAATTTTGAAGACATATAGGAGAGTCCCACATTTGTGCTCTGAGGTCTCCCTGTACATGCTGAGCACACACACACACACACACACACACACATGCACACACACACACACTCCCTGACTTGCTGAGACTGGGTATGGATCATGATATGAAAACTGTTGTCCTCTCTCTTCCTCTATTTTTTCAGAAGAAATAAATAAACCTAAAATTATTAAATGATTTATTTGACTGTGTTTATTAATAATCAGAATACAGAGTTAATACATCAAAATGACAAATTAATAGTGCAAAAATTGTGAAAAGGCATGTATGAAACAAACTAAGGATGCTTAAAAATGCCTATACTTCTGGCTTTATTTTTTTAATAAAATATTATTTGTAAGCTACTTATAATGAAAAAAAGTGAATTTGCAATATTGGAAGTATATTCATTCTATAATTAACACCTTATCTTAATGCTTACTTCTGACGCTATTTAATTTTTAAATGTCAATGCCTATGTTTTTCTTTCTATCAACGAGGATTTCAGGGAAATGCAGCAACACCACCACTCACTCACCCTCCAGTGTATACCTCTTAATAATAATCTCTGTTTTTGTTTTCTTCTGTGCTTAAAAGTGGAAACACTTTTGTTTTCTTTTTTAGGTTTTTGCTATAGGGCATGTGTGCTCAACAGAGAAAGACAGAGAAAGGGAAAGTGAGAAATCACTCCCCAAGGGGAATGGCCATGCCACTGTCCCCTCTTCTTCATTCTCCTCCTTATATTTTGGGCACACACACATGCACTTGGAGTGATTTTCAAAGCCTCCAGGTCAGGGACTCCAACCATGGTCTGCCATGTGGGAGTCCAATGCCTTAACCACTATACCACGTGCTGGACCCTACATTTTGATTTTCAAATGAGTTATTTACTCTTCACTGACTGGTAAAATCGATTGTCTCCTTCGGATAGAATAAATGATTTAAGTAGTTGCACCTCAGGAGATTTTCATTGTTTAATTGTAAAAGTGATTTTTGAAAACTATAGACCCTCTTGGTGGAAATATTTTACTCATGTCTTTAAAAGAAATCCGAAGTGTATGAAAACTATTGAGTGAGAAATAAGTAAGCAGATTCCCTGCTGTATTTTCCCACTCCCGTGTCTGTGCCATACAGCCTCCCCATTGCTTCCATGAAACAACGGACAGGTGCCTGTCTCCCACACTCCTCTTCATTTTGTCCACCCAGTCACCTAGTGTTATGTGCACGTTTTCATTCTACTTTTAGACAATTAGCATAAATTCTCCAATTTCAGAAAATTTGATTCACCTATGTCTAAGGAATTAACCTACTTATTGTGTAAATATACTCGAATGAATCTGTAAACCCTCTTTTTCTGCTCAGGCTACTTTAAATTTTATTATTTTATTTCATAACAAATAATATATTGGGTAGTCAGAAAAGTCATGACATGCTTTTCTATGCAAAAATGTCATAACTTTTCTGACAACCCTATAACTAAACTAAATAAGTAAATTGTAGTTATTCTTAGGCCCAGATTCAAATAATAACTCTACGTTTATATCTATTCCAGCATTAATAGAACTTCCCATACTAGTTGAATGGTAAGTTAAGGCAATCCAGAAAGGAAAGAAAAAAATGAATGCATGAACTTTAATTAAACTTTAACATTTAAAAATTTTATTTCTAATGGGGCCAGCAGGTGGCATGGTAGTTAATGGTGCTGGACTCAGTCAGTCACCTATGGTTCGAGTCTTGGACCTGGCAACTTACTTTCTCACTTTCCCTTTCTTGTTCTCTCTCTGGTCAAATTAAAAAATAAAAATAACAAAGTTAAATGAATAAATTATTCCTTAAAAATTTCTTTTTAAGACAATTTATCCTTCCTCCCATGGAAAGATCATGTGAGCATGCATGTGTGTGTGTGTGAGAGAGAGAGAGACCCTTGACGGGTCTCATCATACCAAAATTCCCTTCCCCTAGCCCTTCACCTAATGAGGATCTTAGATGGGCTTGGTGCATTTCATTGACTGGGAAGTCGAGCTTACAGTCAGCCATGTGGCTTCCAGCACTGCAGAGTAGCAAGCTCCTGTCTGTGCCTCCACAGTTGGTCCAAATTAAACATTGTAACTAAATATTTTGTATTGAATGTTTTCCTATAATGCTAAATATTTAAGTAAAAATTAAAATGATTTCTCCAAGTCTGTTTTTCCCAATTTCTCTTAAAATTAATCCAGTAATTTACTCCTTTTGAAAAAAAAAAAGTTACTTATTTTCTTTTTGGAAAATTGTTTAAATTAAGTGTGTGTGTATGGGGGGGAAGAGATTAAGTTATAAATTATGTAGATTATTGGAACTCTATATAAATAATATTATGCAAATATAGATAAGCTTTTCTCAATATATATACTTGTATTTAGAACAAATTGCTTAAATTTGACAAAATTTGATTTTGAATAATTGTTTTTCTAATCCGTTGTGCAGAACATCTATGTACAACACTAACAGATGTAAAAACAGTAATTATGAGCTTTGGGTCAGCAGGTGGTGTGGTGGTTAAGGTTTTGATTACCACGTGGCCATGAATGGTTTGAGTCCTGGACCGGACAACTTTAAAAACAAACAAACAAAAAACCAAAAAAAAAAACTTAAAAAAAAAAGTTTCTTGGTTATGGAATTACATCACTGATTACAAACAAAATGGAGAAATGAATGGAAGAAATTTATTTTACAGATAATTGTGAAGTAATTTATTTCAGCAAGCACTTTCTTTTCTTTGAAATTACTATATAATATAGAAGACTTGTAATTTATTATTTTGTATTGCTAATAAGCAACATTTTAATACAGAAATTTCAGAAAATTACCCTTTCTTGACAAACATTGCATTTCATTTCCAAATAGCTTTGTAGGTGCTGATTGGAAAGACAGACATTGCACACACCTATTTCCTAATACTAAAACTTACAAAGTAAAATTTAATTTCTAGCAAAATTTCTTATTTTAGAAGAAAAATTTCATATTTTCTTCATAAGCCTCTACAGAATTTTTTTTTCTTCTTTTTTTTTAAAGATATTTTTGCTATAGGGCATTTGTACTCACAGGAGAGACAGAGAAATCACCCCACCCCCTAGGGGGGATGGCCATGCTGCAATCCCTTCTCCTCCCTTCTCCTCCTGGGATCTTTGCTCGAATGCACAAGCACTAGGTGTGAATTTGAGGCCACAGGGATCAGAACTTAAACCACGGTTGGCCATGTGGGAGTCCAGAGACATAACCACTATGCCATCTGCTGGTGTCTGGAATTTTTTTTTTCAAAATAATAATCTTATGACCAGATTATGAATCCTCAAGTAATCAAATGTTTTATGGTAAAGCTCTTCGAATGGTCTGAATTTTTAAATTTCTTTGGATATTTTCTTAGTATCTAAAGTTTATGTACCTAGATTTATTTTTTCCAGCAGACATCTCAAATACTTCGATTTCTCTTCTCTTTGAATATGTTTTATAACCTTGTTATAAGTCCAAATTTATTTGTTTAATCTATTTGTCAATCCATAGAATTCACTCACGTATTCAGTTCTAAAAGCAGTCTTTTTTTTCTTCTTTACTGGCTCATATTTTAAGCTAATTGTCTATTACTCATGCCATGAAAGGACTGCTTCTCTTAGTTACTTTGCTTTTTATTTAGGGAGAAAGAAATATTTCTTTTTCTCAACTCTTGTTTTAAATTAAGATTTTTTGGGGAGGAGGGTGGAGTGATAGATGACAGATCCTCTTATTCTTCAGGGTTTCACGGAAAAGCCAACTAACTGGGGACTCCAATGTACATTTTTACAAGACTAATTATAGAGAAAATATTAGCCTTTTATGCTTTATTAAAACCTTTAAACACAATGTGATGTTTCTAAATGAAATTTGAAATTGACATAACTTGTACAAAATGTTAGTTATTCTCTGTGGATTTTCAAAAACTTGTGCTTGTAAATTAAGGGAAATTAAACTTAATAAAGCCACACCAGCAGGAGAAAACGGAATGCTGTTATTGTGCCTCTAGAGGGCAGTATTCAATTATGTGAGGTGATGACTAGACTGTTCTCAAGCCAGTCACTCAATATCTGAATAGATGACTGGGCAAATGGAAGAGGGTGGTGTTCTTTTTGTAATCTTATTCATGGATGCAAATGGCTGTGAAATCCACATCCTCACACTTGAATCAACAAGTGTTGTGTGGAGAGGATTTTTAAATTGAGCTTCTTATCTGCTCTCTAGAGACAGAGCTTCCTTTCTCCTGGTAAGGCCTAAGGATTGTTACAGGCACACTTAAAATATGTGAAGCTTAGAGCTTAAAAATAAGGGCAATTGTTTGTCAATAAGCATTCTTCCCACAGAGACTACAATAAGAACAGCAGTTTTGACCAGATACCTTTTCACATATGTGGTTTGGATTATGAATCTAAAGAATATATGAATAAATTAATTAGTATTTTAATGATCTTTCAAAATTTGATCAGCCACAAGTATAATTTTTATTCTATGAGGACACTCTTGGTAATATATATGTGTATAATTGTTCAAATGATTTCTTAGCTCTTCAACAAAATAAAAAAAAAAAAAAGAAAAAGTAGATATAAGAGATAATGAAACCCTCCCTAATGGTGTCACTTAACTTCAGCCCATTTCTCAAAGAACTCATGCTTCATCTCGGAAGCACCGAAGAAATCCCTGAGACCAGGGCAAATTCTTTGGCTTGCTCAGGTAAAAAAACCCTATAATTTAGGGTTTTTCCTTTCAGTCCTTTATAAATGTATCTTTCCAAAGTTAAAAAGTCGATTTTACTTTTTCTGAATAATCAAGTCGTACCCTGAGGTGATGAAAGAAAATTCGAGGCCCTGGTTGCCTTCCTGCGTTCAAACTTGGTTTGAACGCAGGAAGGTGTATTCCTCTTGTTGTTACTATAAAAGGCAGGAGCAGCATGACTGCTTTACTCATTCTTCTGGCATTCTCTTTGGGAGTAGGGAATATATTTCTTTTATAGAATATGCTTACAAACTGAATACAGAATCGGAAGGCTAGTTTTGTATTTTTAAAATCTATTTTGTGAAAGAAACTATTAAACATGCCTTGTAAATTTGTTAAAGTCATGCCCTAATTTGAAATGAAGTATATTAGGTAAGGCTGATTTAGTAAAAACATGTTTTTAAGATAGTTTGTATACATTAGACTTCTTAGCTATCTGGATTTGTACAGTATTCCTGAAAATTTACACTATGTGAGAGACACAAAGCATCATTCTTCCCTTAAAACTGGAAACATTGAATCAAAAGTGACTTCTGTAAGGGTATTCTTAGATCAAGATTGGCATAGGTAAGAAAAACAAAGCTTTCTGATTCACGTTTCCAAGTTCTTATTATAAAGAAATCCTTTCTATATCAGAACACAGACATCTTTTGGAAATAAAGAGTAAATGAAGTTCTTTGCTTCTAACTTTCTTTTAAAACCAAGATCCTCCTACCAAGACAGAGCTCTTGTCTCCTCTGGAACCTCACTCCCCTCTTTCTCTGACTCTCTTGCTGGCCAGACATGAATAGTTTTGCCTCAGAATAATCTACACAGCCATTGTAGACATATGAAGATATTCAATCAATAATCTTTCAGTTTTTCTGGTATGTCTAATACTCTTGAATGTGAATGGAATAAGCACACCAGGGAAGTTTTTGGAACATATAATTAAAATCAACTGGACCATCAGATAGCGTAAGCAGTTACATTGCTGGACTCCCTCATGGCCTGCTGTGGTTCAAGTTCCAGATCCGGTGGTTTGAAAATCATGCTGGGCGTGTGTGTGCGTGTGTGTGTGTGTGTGTGTGTGTGTGTGTGACTAAAGATCTTGGGAAGAAAATGGAGGAGAAGGGATTGTGGTGTGGGTGCTTTCTCACTTTCCCTCTCTGCCTGTCTGTCTCTCTTCCCAGTGAGCGCATGTGCCCTAAGGCAAAAACCTCCTATAATGACAAAAATCACCTATCAGCTATAGTCCAATGGCTCAAACAGGTGCTGTTCAGGGTAATCCTGAGGGGGTTACCCTGGCCTTGTTGCGTGCCCTGGTTTGTGAAACTCTTAAGCAATGGCATGGTGCATGGCGTGTGCTGAGATCCAGCCATAATCCCACTCTTTGAGTGAGAGGGCCACCATCTCTGTATCCATTCAGTGGTCAATCAACGAACCTGCTTTCCAACTTCCAGGTAACCTCTTTTGCTTTAATACATCCAATATTCTGCCACTGGTATTCATCAGATTGTGTTCAAACTTGACATGCCGAACAACTTGTTAGCTTGCTCCAGTTTACTCACCTTCTTAAGGAAATGTCCTTCTGTGAAATAGTGGGTCATCGGAAAAGTCATGGCATATTTTTCTGTTTTCCGATGCAAAATTGCATCATGACTTTTCTGACAACCCAATATTTACAGTTATTACAAGTTAAGTATATGCCAAACACTTTCAACACTCTTTACTGATCTAACTCAAGCTGCAGAGTTCTAGACCTCTATGTATCCGATGACCTCTGGAGTATCAGTAATTCAGTGCCCTATAGACAAGAAAAATCATTATTCACAGTATATTTCATCATCTCTACACTCGAACCTGATTTTCTTCCTGTGTTTCCAATCATTGTGAAGACCATCACAATACACAAGGCTGTTAAAATCTGAATATTCCACTGTCTTTATCCATAGCTACTGACTACTTCTGAAGTCCTAAATACTTCTTGAATTCATCCCCACATCTCTTACATATGAGTCTATCCTACTATTACTTCTTGTTTAAATAACTCCCATATTTCTTATGTTGGAATCAAAATAATAATTTCTTCATTTAAAATTCTTAAGTGGTTCTTTTTAGCTTTCAGGATCAAGTCCCTAGGTTACAACATAACTGTACAAATATTTATTACCTGGGCATCGTTTATTAAGCCAAATGCAGTCCGGTCCCTTAGCAAATCTGAAACTCATAATATAGAAATTAGGTATCATTTTACAGGAAGATAATTTCCATCACAATTCTTTCTCACTGAATGTGATTTTAATCACTGGTTCTAACAACATCAATTTTGTTGTGGTCGTTTATTTACCATAACTTCCTTTTTTCCACCACAATTTTTAAATGTGAAATAAGTCAGTGGCTCTAAATGATGGTAACGAAGTATTCTCAGTTTGTCAAACACGGTCGCCTTATCTTGTATTTCCACACATTCACCCCCTTATCTTCGTGTAGATAGATCATTTTCTTGAGCACAGCTTGTCCCAAACAGCCACCTGCTGGGTATCTCTTCCTTGATTAGTAAGCGTTAGTCCAGATACTAGCTGTTATAGGATGCCTACCTGATAAGAGAGACGTGTGGGGCTCTACCTGTACATTCTCATAGCCTCCTGCATTGCCTCCATCCTGTAATTATCATATCCTAATTTCCGATTTGTTCAACTCTGTTGTCTTCTAAACTCTCAGCTCCACAGGGCAGGGGCTCAGTTTCTCCTGTTCACACTGGTGTCCTTATAGCTTGGCAGAGTGTTTAAAACCATTAGGTGCTTGGAGGCCTTTGGGTGGTGTAGGGTTAAGGTGCTGGACTCCCATGTGACCGACTGCAGTTTGAGTCCCGGACCCAGTGACTTGAAACACATGCTGGGCACGCGTGTGTGCATGCCTAAAATCCCAAGAGGAGAATGGAGAAGAAGGGACTTTGGCATGGCCATTCCCTCTGGGGGTTAATTTCTCTCTTTTTATTTCTCTGTCTCTCTGGCAAGTGCATGCACCTATAGCAACAATCAAGCATTAGGTGCTCAATTAACAATAATTAATGAAATGAATGTGGCGTATATATCTTACAGTTCTAGGCTTAATGTCATATTGTTACTTTTTTGAGGAAGTCCCACTTCTATTTATATCTTTGTACTTAATATTATCTATTTCAGAATAATAACAAATGTATAGAAAAATAGCAAAAACAGTACAAAGAACACTTTTGTCCTGAAACTATTTGAGACTAAGTAGCTCAACTGATGTTTTATGACCCTTATTTTAGTCTTTTGGGCTGTTATAACAAACACATTAGACTGAATACTTTATAAACAACAGAATTTATTTCCTGCAGCTCTAGAGTATGAGAAATGCAAGGCCACTATGCCATTAGGTTCTGTGTCTGGCGAGGGCCTGTTCCTCAGACATGATTTCTCGGTTTCCTCACGTGGCAGAATGGCAAGAGGGTTCCCTCAAACTATTTTTATAAGGGCACTGATGGCATTTGTGAGGACTTCAACCTCATGACTTAATCCCCTCCTAAAAGTCCCACTTGCTAATGTCATTATTATGGGGGTTAGCTACTAGCATAAGAATTCTTCAGGGACACAAGCATTCCCACCATTCCCACCTAGCAACCCCTAATACCTAACATGTGTTTTTCTAAAAATGTGGATAATCTCTTACACAATTAAAATGCAACCCTCAAAACCAGGAAATAGGCATCAATACCATACTATTATCAGATCACAGCATTTTAAAAAAGTGTGCCCGTATGTCCTGACCTATATATAGAAATGGTAGATCTGATAGACCTAGGTCTTTATCCACATCAGTATTGCTGAATTACCCAGCCCTAGAGCTGCCTTAAGTCATGACTTCTCTTAATGTACATAGTATTTCTACAGTGCGTGAGCTACTTTGAATACTTTAAAATAAAGACGCTCTGCTACTAAATAGTATTTAAACAGTTGTTTGCTATTATTTTATAGATGTTAGTCATTTCTCTATTCAAAATTTAAAACTATAAAACCACATGGACCAAAATTTAGAATAATTTTATGTATTTCCCAACATCAGACATATTATCTGGTAAATATTTGTCTAATAATTATGCTCTTGAATACTGATTGGAGTCATCTATTCTTGCCCTTAAATTTAAAGGACAAACATTTTACATGCTTCCATTATCGTTAAAGAATCACTTTGAAATAAGACTATCATGGGCCGACCCCATAGCAGAGTGTTTACATGTTATGCATAGGGAGCTGGATCCCACACGGTTGACCATGGTTCGAATCCCAGTTCCTGCAGCTTGAAAAACATGCCACACATGTTTTCATGTGTATCTCAAATCCTGACAAGATGGAGAAATAGCAGAAAAATAGATTACTGTTTGAGGAGCACTTTCTCTATGTCTCTCTGACAAGTGCATGCGTCTTCTGGCAATTAAAAAAGACAATCAGTGTAATACATTTTTAAAGCAGAAATTTATTCTTAAATGGGTTTATTGCAAGTCATTTTTTTCTTTACTTTTCCTTTATCAAAAGAATATAAAGTGTCAGATTTGAAAATTATCTCATAGACAATCTAGCCCACCTCCCTTTTAAATACTTAGATTCCACGAACCAGGAACAAATTAACATTCTAGATGATTCTCATTTGTCCTTCAAAGTAGTCTTATTATATACAGGCATCTGAACTATTTGGACAACAGACAGTCTTGATAGTTTTATACTCTTTTGAGTTATTCTCTAGAGCAAATTCAAAATATTCTTTGAGAGATATCTGCATCTGCTTACTGTTTTGACTCAACTTTCTCAACTTGCTGCGGTTACTGTGCTGCCTACGTTGCGATGCATTAGCTAACACGATCTCTTTCCTTTTCCTCCATGCAGATGTGTTTTTTACACCTTACAGTCTGTTTTCAGTGAGTTATGAGACAGAAAAGATTGTACTTCTTAAGCGCACTGGCCCTGGAGCCACACTGCCTGGTTGAGAAAACCTCCTCTTTACTTGCTTGCTGTGGAAACTCCGGGCATTTAAATTCCTCTCGCAGGGCACTTGTCAGCCCATATGCAGAACCAGGAGAAGATTGGTGCGATGCCGACTGACCTTCTAGGACAGTGGTAAGGATTCAATTCTTTAATGCAAGTAAAACTCAGTGGAGATCATAAGCACTCAGTGAGTTTATTTTTTCTATTTTGATGACTGATACTGTCTATTTACAAGATCAGAGGGTCACCCTTAAAATACCATGTCTAAAGGAAGTCTTCATGTTTACTCCCTAACTACCTGTCCATCTGCGTTCTCAGATGTTGTGCTTTACTACTACAAATTGGCACTTGCTTTATTTTATCTTTGTCATTTATATATCCTCTATAATTTAAGATAATCTTTAATAAAATATATCTCTTTTGCTTTTTCTCGATATATTTTCAAAATCCTTAGTGGCAAGTTGCCTTTAGAGACACAAAAATCAAAATCAATCATAAAATCCTATATACCTTTAGGATTAAAAAAATGTTCATGCCTGTTTAGATCAAGGGCTATAAAGATATAAAATAAAGATCTATAAAAGATCTATAAAAATAAAGATCTATAAAAGATCTATAAAAAATAAAGATCATATATAATGATTGAGAAAAGACTGAAATGAATATAATTTTTATTGATTTTCCAAAAATAATGCCCAAGTGCCCAAAGTGTGCAGCTACTTCTTGATACTTCAGGCGTCCTGTAGGCACTGATAGATAATTAAGAGGAGTTGGTAGGACAGTTGAGCGAAGAACTTGTCATGCAAACAAAGTAAAGAAAAAGAATAAAGTGATAGCATGTCGAGAGCAAACGAGAGAAGGGTAAAACCAACAATAATATCTTAGGATTTCTAATGTACTTCCCCATATACTATTACCATTGACACATTGCAAGGAAAAGTTTTCTAATTGTCCAATTCCTACCATGAATTTGTGCCTTTTTGAACTATCAAAGAGAAATTAAAAAAAATATATTTTCCTTTTACTTCTCTGTACTTCAAAAGTACACTTATGCATACATTCAAAAATGATTTTGTGCTATCTTCATATTACACAATTCTGAATAAGTGCAAGAAATTCTCTCCATCTATAGAATTTCCAAATAGAAACCCCATGTCCCTCATGCTGAGACATTTGGTTACACGAGAAAAGGTTATGGAGTGGTCGGTAGACAGGAGCTGCTAAGAAGCATGTTACAATCCCTTTTGGACTTCCTTTGGTGAGATGAGAGATGGGTGGCAGAGATAAAGAATAAGAACAGGAGGAAGAAGAGCAAGTATTCCCTTCTCACACATTGCTCCAACTAGCAACTCAATCCTCTTGTATTAACAAGATCTTCCAGGAATATAAGTAACCACCAGGAAGGTCAGAATTATGGATCATTTTTTTTTTTTTACCCTTTGTCTAAATCATATCAACAGCTAGCAGGCACGGGGAATTATGTTACTGTATGGGAAAAAAGGGGAAACAAAACTTATATATATATAAAAAAAGAAACAAAACAAAACAAAACAAAAAACAATGGAGGAGAAAAAAGGGAAAGGAAAAAGTACAACCAGGCCTGGTAGACACACATTTCTAGGAGCACAGCCATCCAATCTTCTTGCTGGCTACTCCTTTACCACCATTTCACTGTTGGTAGTTTTGGACTTTTTCCTTGGGATTTCTAGAAGCTACCTCTGGTAGATGTGGAGAATGCCCTTTATTTACTCTCCCTCAAGTTCTCATTGGGATGTATCTTGAGGGGTCTATTCAGTGTGATTAGAAAGTGGGTACCATCTGTTTCCCAACTATCTTCTTCTTCAAACAGACTTTTGAGTGTTGACAGACATAAATGGCAGAGTGACAAAAAATAGGTGGCCAAAATTTGTTTCATGACCTAATTCATTTTTATTGTAACAAAAAGGGCTAATAGTTTTAGACTTCCATATGGAATGTCTCTCTCACTCTGTCTCCCTTTTCTTTTCCCTCTCTCATATATGTGCACATGCTCCAATAAGCTGAGAACTTTGTGTCACTCAGAATAGTTTCAAGTAGAATGTGAATCACAACTTTATCACCCCCCAAAAATGGATATTTTTAAATTCGTCTCTCTAGCTATCTGAAATAATAGTCTAAACACTGACTTTGTCTCTTCAACTTAACATTTCTCTGATAACTTGAGAGATTTTTATATAATGTAAGAATGACAAGAACTTACTAGATGCTCAAAAATATTGATCGAACTGTGGATAAATGACTGACAGTTTTTATCTATATTAATTTTCTTCAAAATTTGTCAAATAAGGATATTCAGCCATTCCACAGGTGATTATTGAAGGCCGAATTTGTGCCAGCTACTATTTCGAAGACTGTTTCTCAATCTCCCCTCCCTGTCACGTCAATGTAATATTTACGTGCATAACACAACCTAAGTAACATCTCTCCTTATATGTTATGAGTTTCCAAAGACCCAGGAGAGGTGTGTTCTCCTAGCATAATCGTATGGGACCAGCTAGAGGCTGAGTTCTCCATTGTAGAGTGAGGAGCTTCTTGCCTCATTTATTTATTTATTTTCTAAATGTCTTTTTTCTTTTTTAGATCTTCTGCCATAGGGTACATGCACTCACAGGAGAAAGACAGAGAGAGGGAAACTGAGAAAGCATCCCTCTCACAGAGGATGATTGCACTACAATCGCTTCTCCTCTTGGGATTTGGGGCATGGACGCACACACACCTGGAGTGTTTTCCAAGCTGCTGGATGTGGGCTTGGACCACAGAGTTGGCCATATGAGATCCAGCACCTCAACCACCATACCACCTGCTGGCCCTTGACCTCATGTCTGTAGTTCACTCTGACAGCATAGTTGTTCTTGACTTTCCACCTTCCCTGTTAGATATTTTCCCTCTTAGATATCAGTAGCCAGGAAAAGCCAAAACCAGCAGAGAAACTGAGTTTTGCTAACATAGAGTACAGTGTATTTTATAATTGACAGTAATCTTTACAACCACAAGATCTTGATTACCTTTTCATGCAAAAATTAAAGTTAAATTGAGTTCAAAAATTGCTTTGTAAGGTACCTTCTTTTATAATACAAAAATTATATTATGCCTAAACAGTGAGAAAAGAAAAGAAAAATAACTCTCTTCTAATTTTTACATTATTTTTATAAAAAGGCTTTATTGTCAGTTTCTTATGATAATTTACTTACAATTAAATGATTTCTCCAAGTACGATGGTGAGACTTTTGTAAAGCAGATACCCTAATTCAAAAAAGATTACATGTCCTTTAGTGTTTAGGGACTAGAGTTTGGTGGTTTGATTTTTTTGGTTTGTTTTTCTCAGCACACCTTCAACAGAAAAAGATTGTACCATTAAAATATTTTCATGATAGTAGATTAATAGGAGATACAAATAAATTCAGAAAATTATAGGCCTGGACTCTGAGATGGGATTGTGTTTTCACTTATAATTTTAAAAATTATGTATTCACATATTAATAATGTGAAAATCAATATGGAATGAAAAGTAAAAGAGAAGAGATATACATATCTAGCCATCATTTTAAAAATGAAATAAAATGCTTTTAATGCATGACTAAGGTGGGCCTTAACGTTCCCCTTAGCTTAACTGAATTTTAGACAAGCTTCTTCCTAACTCTGGGCCTCTGACCTCCCTTTTCTTTTCTTAAAGCATTTACTTATGAAAATGTGTAATTATAAGTTCCTTCCTTCCTCATTTGAGATTTAAATCTTTTTAAAAGCTTCTTACATGTTTTATAACCCAGGAAGGTCTTTCTCAATAATCTGGGAGCCATCCTTTTGAAATGTAGTCATGGAGGAACACCGTACTTGTATCTCTGCTCCGTGAGAGGACAGGAGTCTCATTCTGATGGCCATTTTGCTCCACGCTGTAAAACTATCTGCTGTTATGAAGACTATGAAAAAGTTTATTTGTCTTTTGGGTAAGGCCAGTTATCACACTGAGGACCAATGATCCAGCCCTAATCCGCTACCCCTACTTCAGCTCTTAAAAACTACTCAGCTTAGGGGCAGAGATCTTAACAGCTGTGGTTAAGACGCTGGACTTCCACATGGCTGACTGTGGCTGGTTGAGTCCTGGACCTGGTAACTTGAAAATGACTCTTGCAGAATGGTCCCTCACTATCTCTCTCTGTCTCTCCCCAGAGAGCACACATGCCCTGTGGCAAAAACGTACAAACAAAACAGAACTACTCCAGTCCTTGTTTCAGGCAGAGCTATGGTTTCTCTCCTCTATTGCAATAGTCCTAAAGTCTTCCTTGCCTGTTTGACTTCAGAGCAATTTTTCCCTTGACAAATGCTGTGTCATAAGATGTGTTATTCTACATCTCAAGTAAGTTGTTCATAAAAATACAGAATGTTCTACTAGATAATATAGCATTATATTGTTTATCAACTAGTATCAGTGAGACATCTATGACAACTTTTTCTGTAGGAATAATATTTCATGTAATGAGTTCAAATGAAAAGAATCCTTTATCTGAATCCATCATAAACATATTACTCTGTTACATGTGAGGGTATATGGGCTTCTATTTGTTCTTGAACATGTGATGAATCTGTTTATTCATAGAGAAGGTAAAAGACATCTCTTATTCATTTAGCACATCATCAATAAGCCTAGAGATGTTGTACTTGAACTTTAAATTTCTCATGCAGCGAATCCAATAAATTCACAGATTCCCTTTGGCATCTGAGTAAATTTCTAGTGTCCTTTAAATTTTTATGGCTGTTTCTCCTCTTTTCTTACCCAAGGGCAATGTTTCACTACTTTTTACAATGTCTCCATGCCTTTACTGGCTGACTCCCACCTCCCCAATTTTAAATTAACACATAGCTGCCAGACCTTGCTGGTTTCCCTCAGGGTATATTACTTTCTGACCTTTTATTATTATTCTTTTTAAAATATTCTATCATTGTCCTTAGTACACTAGGTTAAGAGGATTAGAGAAAACACCTGAACATAAGGTGCTCTGCACATTTATCAATGTATATGTTTGTATTTATTTATAGTCCTACTTCTAGGTACATTCAGTTCTGTATAGGATCATGTAAGGAAACAATAATGAAATAAACCTTTATGTTAGTATATATTCTGATTTACAATAAAACCTGAGATAATGACCTCATGCCATAGGATGCTCATATGTCAAGAATGTGTTTTCTTAAATTTGATGAACAAAAGAAAAGTCATACATTTTTAATTTATTTTATTTCTTTAAAAAGCTACATGCTTGGGACCAACAATTGGTGTAATGGCTATGTCGCTGGACTCCCACGTAGTCGACCACGGTTTGAATCCTGGACCCAGTGGCTTAAACTCATGCTGGGCACGTGTGTGTGTGCCCAAGATCCTGAGAGGAGAATGGAGGAGAAGTGATTGAGGCGTGGCCATCCCCCCTGGGGGGTGATTTCTTGCTTTCTGTCTCTCTGTTTCTCTCTTTCTGGCGAGCGAATATGCCCTATAGCAAAAAAAAAGCTATGGGCTTGGGTACCAGCAGATGGTGTAGCAATGATGGTGCTGGACTCCCACATGGCTGGCAGTGGTTTGAGTCCCAGGCCTACTGTCTACAAACTCACTCAGGGCATACATGCATGTGTGGCCAAGATCCAAAGAGGAGAATGGAGAAGGGATTGTGGAGTGACCATTTCCCTGGGGCATGATTTCTCTCTTTCTGTCTCTCTCTCTTCCTCTGTCTCTCCAGCAAGCGAGCACATACTCCTGTAGCAAAAATCCATCTAAAAAAAAAAAAAAAAGAAAAAGTCTACTATGAGCTTCTAGGGTGGCCAGTAGGTGGCAAGGTAGTTAAGGTACTGGTCTCCCATATGGTCAAAAATTGTTTGAGTCCTGGACCTGGTGGTTTCCTTTCTTTCTTTCTTTCTCTTTCTCTCTCTTTCTCTGGTGAGCATGTATACCCTATAATGAATTTAAAAAATAATAATGATAAAATCAAATAAATAATTCTTAAAAATATCCTTATGTGCTGTGACTATGCCTGAAAAATATAAGTTAAAAAAACACAAAGAATTCAAAAGTATTATTTAATTGAACAAATTAATATGATAATTCAGAACTTCAGTATAGAGTGGACAATAATTCAAATTTATATGTTCTATATAATCACAAAAAAAATGAAATTAAACCAAATAAAGTAGGAACAGTCTTTTACGGTAAGATGAAGCTCGTGCAAATCATGTGAACTTGTCTGGCTGAATTTGCTTTATCAGCTCTTGAGTTTTAATGCTCACTGTGGCTCTCTCATCATTGATTCGGCAAGTATGGTGGTGGCTATGTTGAAGGGGATCAAGTGATGTTGCTTTTGCAGCAGTGTGATATATATTTGTATCAATGATGTATAAATTGCATCTTTGACTTTTCAGGACTAGAATAATTAACCGGAAAGTGTTTATAAAGTCAGAGACCTCTTTTATACTATAAAGTAATAGCTTCTTTAGCTTTTATAAAAAGTAATCTGCATTATTTTAAAATTGGTTTAATTTCAAATGTTAAGATTATTAATGATGCACTCTTCTTTCCTATGATAATACATGTCCTAATGCTTGTAGATGTTCATTGATAAGGTAGCACCTCCAATATGGAAAATTTTACTGTGAAATTATGTGAATTTGAATGTTACTTCTGTTTATGTTGGATTAAATTCATATTTCTAAATTCAGCAGCCTCTTCTCTCTCTTGGTTCATTTTCAACTGTCAAAAGTCACAGCTTTCCCCAAAGCATTATAAATAACATTAAACAAATGTAAACGAATGAGAAATAAGGATGACAAATTCCCAAGTTTTTTTGAGGGGCAGGAGGGGACATGTATGAAAAATGCATTCTTTTTTCTATCCACAGTTAAATTATGAATCATTTTCATAGATTCAGAATATTATAATGCAGCAAAAAAATATTACAGTTTATTTTTTTAATTTTAAGCCCTCACTGGGACTCTATCTTAAAAAATAGAAAAGTGTATTCTACCTCATTTTTATTCACTGCATCACACACACAAAAAGTATGGCAAATATAGATAGTGAGAGCAATCTATGGGTTATTTTTTCTTTGTGTGCAAGTCAAAATACATTTGCTGCATTATAATGATTTAGGATCAAATTTCTCCCTTCGTAAAGGAATTAAACACCAATTTTACAGTTGATATAGTAATAGAAATATGATCAAATACATTGAGTTTTTTTTTGGTCTATCACTTAGGAATATTTTCACTAATATTATAATGCAGCAAAAAAATATTACAGTTTATTTTTTTAATTTTAAGCCCTCACTGGGACTCTATCTTAAAAAATAGAAAAGTGTATTCTACCTCATTTTTATTCACTGCATCACACACACAAAAAGTATGGCAAATATAGATAGTGAGAGCAATCTATGGGTTATTTTTTCTTTGTGTGCAAGTCAAAATACATTTGCTGCATTATAATGATTTAGGATCAAATTTCTCCCTTCGTAAAGGAATTAAACACCAATTTTACAGTTGATATAGTAATAGAAATATGATCAAATACATTGAGTTTTTTTTTTGGTCTATCACTTAGGAATATTTTCACTTGAATAACATATGATGTCAGTATATCTTTGACAACATAGGCTATCGAATATGTAACTATAAATATAATTGAATACATTTTAGCTCTATAAATGAAAAAATAAAATGTTTTGTATGTAAAGCCTTAATGGATTGTCGTAAAATATAGTTCTTTTAAAAAATATGTTCTTTGGGGACTAGCAGTTAGCATAATGACTATATCACTAGACTCCCATGTAGCCGACCACAGTTCAAGTCCCAGACCCGGTGGCTTAAACTCACGCTGGGCGCATACATGTGCGTGCCCAAGATCTGAGAGGAGAATGGAGGAGAAAGGATTGTAGCATGGCCATCCCTCCTGGGGGGTGACTTCTTGCTTTCTGTCTCTGTCTCTCTCTTTCTGGTGAGCACACGTGCCCTATAGCAAAAACCTCTCCAGAAAAAAAAATATATATATATATGTTCTTTGGAGACTTGCCTGTGGTGGTGGTTAAGGAGGATGGATCCACATGGCCAATTGTGCAGTTTGAGTTCCAGACCAGGTAGTTTCAGAAACAGGCAGGGCATGTGTGTCTGTATGCCCAAAATCCCCAAAGGAGGGAGCAATGGAGGAGAAGGGATTGTGATGTAAGCATTTCTTCATGGAGGTTTCTCTCTCTCTCTCTCTCTCTCTCTTTTTCTATGGCAAGTGCATGTACCCTATGGCAAACTTTTTAAAGTGTTTTTGACACTAACATTTAATATATTTAAATAGCTTGTGTTTCTTTTAGAATGTTCTTAACAAGAACTAGGAGACATAAGCATTCAAATTATTAAACTATGTTATTTCTGTAAATTGAAAAAAAAATCAAACTGAATAGTTGCATTTTTGCCAATTGAATTAACTAAGGTATAATTTGTATTATTTTTCACACAAAGCTGAAATTATGCTTTGGTAAAAGCAATTAAAATTGAAGAGTAATATTATAAAATTTAAGCTCATTTTATGATTCTTGTCAATATTCATCTTACATAGTTACTGACACTTTGTTAGCTCATCATTCAAAACTCACCAAGCACTGTTAAAAGTCTCTATAGCTGCTTAACAAAAAGAAAAATAAAACCTAAAACTCAGTGACTTACAAACAGTATTTAATTTCCTCATGACTATATTCCACAATATCAAAACCTTCAACTGGGGCCACATGAAATACTGAGGCATAGCTGGAACTGCACGCTTGAGGTGAGAGGTGTGGGCTTTGGCTATGAATGCAAGCTCATTTCCTGGTTCTCTGCCATGGAGTAACTCTATGTGTCCAGCTTAGGCTACTTGAAAAGCATAGTGGTTTCTGGGTTTCAAGAACAAATGTTCTAATCAGCAAAGCTCCAACAGGCAAATATTTCATATTATCTTTTTAAGGATTGTTCTATTTAATTTATTATTTTTTAAGAATTACTTTATTTAATTTCACATATTATTATTTTTCAATCTGGCCAGAGAGAGAAAGAGAAGGAGAAAGTAAGAAAGCAAGCCATCAGATCCAGGACTTGAACCGTGGTTAGCCATGTGGGAGTCCAGTGCCCCAACCATCATGCCACTCCCTGAACTTATTATTATTATTTATTAAATTTGCTTTAGGACACACATGCTCACCAGAGAGACACACAGAGAGAGACAGAGAGAGAGGAAAAGTGAGAAAGCAAGCCACAAGGTGAGGGACTTGAACCACAGTTAGCCAGTGGGAGTCCAGTGTCTTAACCACCACACCAACTACTAGCCAGCCCCTCTGCAAATGTTTTAACAAGCCCTTATTTGATCGTGTTTACTTATGTCCATTGACAAAAGTAAATCACATGATCAAAAACAGCATCAGGATGGTCAGATACTACACAAGAGTGTGATTTTTTGGAGGTCTGGTTCATCTGGCACCACTCACACGAGTTTACCACAGCCTATTATTGGAATATGGTAATCCCTACCTACTAGAGCTCAAACTTGAGTGCAGGCTCTCTAGTTCATTTCTTGATCTTATTGCATTTCTTCCTCATTTAAAATTTGAAAAACATAGAGGGTTATATGATAAACTAAATTTTACATTGAAATAATGGTTGCAAATTTTAAGTTAAAATATTTTCAGTAGTTTCAAATGAAAGCTTGAAAAGATAACCTAGACTGTGAACTGAGGTTTGGAATTACTAATATATTTACAGAAACAATAGTATAGTCACCATATCAGAATAAGGTATCAATATAAAAATATAATGACAATTTACACATTTTAAAGTAGCAATAATGAGCACTAGAATAGGTTTTCTTAAAAGTATTTTTATACATTTTATAAATTTTCAGATTCTTTCTTCTCTGTAGTTTAAAGAAGATGCTTTTATAGTTTTTCATTTTTCACATAAAAAGCAAGCAGGGTAGGTTTTAATTCATTTTGAGAGATTTTTGCTATAGGGTTTGTGCACTTGCCAGAGAGACAGAGGGACAGAAAGCAAGAAATAACAGCACAATTCTTCTCCATTCTCCTCTCAGGATTTTGGGCATGCACACACACACTCCTGATCGACTACGTGGGTGTCCAGTGACATAACTATTATGCCATCTGCTGACCCTCCCAGGGCAGATTTTTTTTTTTTTTAAATCTCTACTGCATCTGTTGCTTCCATCAAAGTTTCTGATTGTTTTAAACTTGATTTGGTGGTTCTAAACTCCCACTTCTTAAAGTGGTTTATGTGGGTTTTCAAAAAGTCCATGGAGTGAACAGACAATGGCATGGTAGCAAAACATGATGCTCTGTGAGGTTGACCCAATGTGAAGAGGTGCGAGGTTTGCATCCAGAGACCTCCTGAGTATGCTGGGCGTGTGAGTGACCATGCTCCAGTGCTGGCTGAGACTGGGGGATGATCATGGCATCCAAATCTCACTGGGAGTGCTCTCTCTACTCTCTCTGTCTCTCTTACTCACAGAAGATATACATTTTTTCAAGTTCCCTCCAATAAGGTTTAGAGTAACTGAGATGAATAAGCTCAAAATAGCTTTGCATCACTCTGTATAACCTCCTCAGTATGACTGAGTGGCTTCTTTACAAACTGCCTCTCTAGAAGCCTGGGTTACTATTTTTATCCATTTTACCCAAATGACTTCCTGTCATAGCACTTACCACCAGGCCGTCTTACTTCTGTTCACTCCTGTACCATATGAATGTGATTTTCTGATCTGAATCTCCGTTTCTTTTCGTTATTTCAAAGATTCTATTGTAAGAATCTCTATGTCAAGACAACCCACTTCAACTCGCCTTTGAGGTTCACAACACCCAGTTTTCTTTTTCAAAATGGTCTTCAATAGAAGTGAGGGGAACTGATTTTCTAATACTTGAAAAAATATACAGAAATAAATTTGCATGCATTTGAAATTCACATAATAGAAACTACAATTGGAGAAGGATTATTTTATATGTAAAAGTAGTTTTCACATTGTAATGTGCTATACATATTGAAGGTATTATGATGAATAATAATGATGATGTTGATGGTGATCATGAAATCAGTAGACTTTACGAAAGGCTAGTTCACCATGAGGAATTGTTGGGTTAATTTAATAGTCATTGTAGGATATCTTTCAAACCATTGAACTGTCCACATCATAATAGCAGCTATTTCAGGAATATTTTTCACATGAGGTCATGTGTCTATCAGTGACTTCTTGAAGGCTCCATTTTTATGCCAATCCATGGAAGATGACATTTATAAACTTGAAATTCCTATTGTCATGTGGTGTAATTAGCAGAGAATTTAATTGATGTGATCTGCTATTTTTAGTAGATTGTCTTCAAGTTTGTAAGTGTTTGGTTTATTTTTAAACATCCTACAACAAAATAGGAGGATTATATGTGTGCCATTTTGCATAAAACACAAAATTAATGACAAAACTTAAGTACTAAAAGGACATCACTGTGAACTATTTGTTGATGTGCTAAAAGTCATTTACACCTGCCAAGGAAGATAGATTGTGACACTATTAATTTAACTGGCAGTGGATATACTCACATAGCTGCTATGTAAACCAGCAGTCCACCATCTGTAAAATTTTATGCATATTTTGCACAAATGGCTGTACAGTATTTTGACAACCCCAAATCAGCTCTAATCTGTCAATTTCAAAGTTTGTCACCAGAAAGTTCATCTGAAGGAGAGTGTCTGTTCCATTCATGTTAAATACAAAATGATTACAGTAGATAACACTTATAAAATGCACCATTTCTTGGAAAAATAAAGTTGTTTAACATAGATATTACGTACTTCCAAGGCGTAATTCCGTTTTTTTAAAAAGCACATCTTAAAACACCAATTTACAGTAGTATAATGAAAGATATATTTGCTCACGGAAAGCATATGGCAGTAGCAATAAAAGTAAAGATGCTTTACTCTGCAATAATTCTTCATTCCCATAACAAATATGTAAAGGGATAAAAAATAGTGTAAAGCTAAATTTTTATTTCTGATTCAATTTGAGAGGCTTGAGAACTATTCCAAAATGAACATTTTTTTTTTCCAAGAGTGTCCTTGTCTTTTCCATTCTTGGCATTTAAAGACACTTGGCTTTAAATTGGTTGGGTGCCTTTGAAAGAATGGCAGGGCTGTCTTTGGACAGTGCCCTCTCAATAACACATCCCACTGGCAGCATTAAATAGCAGTTGAAAACCATGAAGGTTCACAAATGGTATGCCTTCAAGAAATTAGAACAAGAAGTGAGAGAAGAAAGATACCTTAAGATAGCTCTAGATCTGACGTAGTTCTTCGAAAATTGTAACACGACATAATCATACAAGTGCATCAGTAGTACTCAAATTTAACTTGATTGTTGGATCTGCTATGGTTTGCGTATGGTTTGTCCCAACCAAAACTCAAGTGGAAAGTAACGGTATTGAGAAGTGTGGGACCTTCACCTTCATGAAGAGATTAACACAGTTCTCGTGAGACTGGGTTAGTTCTTATGGAACTGAATCAGTTAGTGTGAGTGAGTTGTTACCAAGCAAGGCAGTCCTTGGGTGCTTTGCCTTCTTTTCCACACACCTACTTCCCCTCCACTATTCCACTATGTAGGGATGCAGTACAAAGCCCTCACAAGAAGGTGACCAAATGTGGTTGCCAGATTGGCAATTTCCAGGTCTCCAGAACCATGAGCCAAAATAAACTTTAGATATTCTTGTAACAACAACATAAAATGAATTAAAACTGGATCTAAAAAAAAACACATACAGGGACCAGCAGTTATCGTAATGGCTATGTCGCTGAACTCCCGTGTAATTGACCAAGGTTCAAGTCCTGGACCCGGTGGTTTAAGCTCCTGCTGGGCACGTGTGCATGCGTGCCTAAGATCCTGAGAAGAGAATGGAAGAGAAGGGATTATGGCGTGGCCGTAACCCCCCTGGGGTGGGGGGGATGATTTCTCGCTTTCTGTCTTTCTGTCTCTCTCTGTCTCTCTGGCGAGTGCATGTGCCCTGTAGCAAAAACCTCTCCAAAGCAAAAACAAAACCAAAAACAAAGAAAAAACCACATACAATTCAGCTAAGATACAAGATAAGGGTTTTGCACATTTTTTCTTTATTGAGTATACTTAAGAGATTAAAAATACTCACCCCAACATTTCTTGTTATTTAAAAAAAAATCAGAACCGCTTCAATTAAAATTTCCTTTTTCTAATACCACTTGCATAATTGAGTAACAGTTAAAGAGCACTTTCCATTTAAAAAAAAAGTGTAAAGTAAAAAGCTTGTGCCTTTTGTTACATACTGACAGCTGACAGATTTTACTTTTCTACAGAAAGATGCAAGTACAAATCTGCACACAGCAGGTGTGCTAAGTAACTGTTCAATCTTCCTTTTCCCCCCTGTGCGTGGAAGTTCCTCTAATTACTAATAATTTTTTGATTTATAAATCTAACATTGCTACACATAATCATGTCTGTAAATTGTACATAGATTGATGTATTTGTTTTTGCTTTTAAATTCTAAATGCAAACTGTTTTAGCAACACAGACTTTCAGGGAGGTATCTCTCAAAATAGGAGCCTGCCCTCATTGCTCATATTGCCATCTTCAATTTTTAAAATGTATTTAATTTTATTTATTACTATTATTATCTTTAATTTGCTGTAGAGCATGGTTGCTCACCAGAGAGAGATAGAAAAAGAGACATGGGGAGAGAGAGGAGAGAGAGAGACAGAAACTGAGAAAGCAAGCTGCAAGATTCAGGACTCAAACTGTGGTTGGCCGTATGGAAGTCTAGTGCCTTAAGCACTACACCACCTACTGGTCCCACCATCTTCTGTCTTTTACTATTTGTGTTTGGCTTTTCATTTTACCAGTTAAAAAGTCTCTCCAAAACGAACAGTTGATACATTAACTACTCATTTTTTCCCTCTTTCTCCTCTCTGCAATATTTTTAGGATAGTTATCAACTTTTCTCTGAAGCTTTTGATTTCTTACTCTAATTACTCCCTTTTCTGATTGCCTGATTTCCTGAATATAAATAATTTTCATGATTAACTTTTTCCCTTTTTCTTCTCTTTCGATTATTTCTAGTCAAATTCCATAGACTCATAAAATAAACCATCTTGACTCTTTCCTTAGCTTAACTTGTCAATGCTAATTTCTTACATCAAATGTCTACTAGGTATTATAAGTTAGATAATATTAGATATTATGACCAATAATATCTAGTTAGGTAATATTAGATAATATTACCAATATTATTCAGAGGTAACTACATATCTCATACCAGGTTCAACGTCGGGGATATAAAGGTAAGGAAAAATAACCGTGGTAGTCATTGCCACCATTGCACCTCAGTTCTTGTAGGAAAACCAGAAATCCAATGATTCGCACAAGTCAAAGCAAAACTGAGTATGTGATGAAGATAATAGTGAGAAATCTGTAAGAACATGTAATGAGATCTGACCTAGGCAAGGCTGCCGTTAGAAACAATGCTTAAACTGAGCTGAAAAGATGAAAAGGAAAGATAGGTTCCAGATGGAGCAGATGCTGATTTTGACTATAACAACTAGGTGTAGACTGAAGAAAAGATTTGAGGGAGACCACAGAGGTCGAGAACAGTGAAGAAATTACTGCAGTGGCTTACATAAAGCCTCATGAGGACTTAGTCTACTTTGTCATGGTACCAGAGGGAGAATTTGATGATATGACGGGATCAAACCATCAGGAACCGGTGGTGGATTGGTGTATTGTGGAAATGAGAGAGAGGAAGAGGTTTCAGTGATGAAATATGAATTCTTTTTTTGGGGGGTGGGGAGGTTTTTGCTACAGGGCACACGCACTCACCAGAAAGACAGAGAGACAGAAAGTGAGAAATCACCCCCCACCACCACCAGGGGCATGGTCACGCCATAATCCCTTCTTCTCCATTCTCCTCTCAGGATCTTGGGCACGCACGCACATGCGCCCGGCTTGAGTTTTAAGCCACCGGGTCCAGGACTCAAACCACAGTCGACTACATGGGAGTCCAGTGACATATCTCATACCAGGTTCAACGTCGGGGATATAAAGGTAAGGAAAAATAACCGTGGTAGTCATTGCCACCATTGCACCTCAGTTCTTGTAGGAAAACCAGAAATCCAATGATTCGCACAAGTCAAAGCAAAACTGAGTATGTGATGAAGATAATAGTGAGAAATCTGTAAGAACATGTAATGAGATCTGACCTAGGCAAGGCTGCCGTTAGAAACAATGCTTAAACTGAGCTGAAAAGATGAAAAGGAAAGATAGGTTCCAGATGGAGCAGATGCTGATTTTGACTATAACAACTAGGTGTAGACTGAAGAAAAGATTTGAGGGAGACCACAGAGGTCGAGAACAGTGAAGAAATTACTGCAGTGGCTTACATAAAGCCTCATGAGGACTTAGTCTACTTTGCCATGGTACCAGAGGGAGAATTTGATGATATGATGGGATCAAACCATCAGGAACCGGTGGTGGATTGGTGTATTGTGGAAATGAGAGAGAGGAAGAGGTTTCAGTGATGAAATATGAATTCTTTTTTTGGGGGGTGGGGAGGTTTTTGCTACAGGGCACACGCACTCACCAGAAAGACAGAGAGACAGAAAGTGAGAAATCACCCCCCACCACCACCAGGGGCATGGTCACGCCATAATCCCTTCTTCTCCATTCTCCTCTCAGGATCTTGGGCACGCACGCACATGCGCCCGGCTTGAGTTTTAAGCCACCGGGTCCAGGACTCAAACCACAGTCGACTACATGGGAGTCCAGTGACATAGCCATTATGCTAACTGCTGGTCCCAGTGAAATATGGCTTCTAAATAGAGTTGTCTGGTTAAAATTCAGGATGCCTAATTAAATCTGAATTTCAGATTAACAATTTTTTTGTGTGTGTGTGTCCCATGCAATATTTGAGACATATGCATAGTAAAAATTAATCTGTTGTTTGTTTGAAATTCAAAGTAATTTGTGAAATTTGTCAACCCTGTATCTGAATGACAAAGCAGTGGAAGGGAACCAGGAGAAACATATGACTCAGGTTTTGGTCTTGAGTCACCTCTAGCTCTAAGGCGCCTGAGAAGAAATGTCACTTAGGCTATGGAGCTGGGATAAAAGGGCTCGTTGAAGACCCTTTTGTATGGTTTCTCCATAAATATGTCAAATTTCATGTTTCTAAAGAAAATCATCTTTTGAAATCATTAAACCATTCTCTTCCCCTAATTTATTTGATATAAATAGTAATATAATATTAACATTATGCTCAAGTAAGGAAAAATCAAACTTCACAATTATTGTTTGCTTCTCTTTTATCTTGTCCCATTAACATAGTTTAGTTACCAAAACTTGATGCTTATCAGCCCAGTACCTCTCAATACCAATCCAAGATTGCCGCATTTATCGCTCCCTTGATTACCAGGGACTGGGAAGAACTCTAAGGAAAATTGCCTTTAGACATATACAGAGAAAACCTACTGTGATTACCTTGGATCAAAAGTAATAATAAGAAAACTATGTAATGTATAGACACTTGGTATTATGCTTTAAGAAATTAAAAAATAGGGAACCAACAGCGTAATGGCTATGTCGCTGGACTCCCACGTAGTCGACCGCGGTTCGCATTCCAGACCCGGTGGTTTAAAACTCACGCCGGGCGCATGTGCGTGTGTGCCCAAGATCCCGATAGGAGAATGGAGGAGAAGGGATTGCGGCGTGACCATCCCCCCTGGGGGGTGATTTCTCGCTTTCTGTCTCTATGTCTCTCTCTGTCTGGCGAGCGCATGTGCCCTATAGTGAAAAACCTCTCAAAAAAAAAATATATATATAGCTGATTCAGATTATGATTCAAAATAAAAGTGGGAAAGCAGGCAGAAGTTTGAACATGAAGAATATTATTAGCTATGTTTAAGATGTAGGTTTCTATTTTGAAAGTAATTTTAAATACTTGCTTAAAAATAGATGACTACCTGGGGCCAGTAGGTTGTATAGTGATTAAGGCGCTAGACTCTCACATGCTCAACCGTGGTTTGAGACCTGGATCTGGTGGCTTGAAACTCATGCTGGATGCATGTGTGTGCATGCCCAAAGTCCCAAGAAGAGAATGAAGAAGGGATTGCAGTGTGGTCATCTTCCCTGTGGGTGATTTCTCCCTTTCTCTCTCTGTCTCTCCAGCAAGTACATGTGCCCTATGGGGGAAAAAAAAAAAAACTTTAAAAAAAGGATGGCTATCATATTGTATTTTTATTGTAAAATATCTATAATACCATTGCTACCACAACTATTTGATTGGTACCTCTTACATGAAGTGTTTCTTCCTCTAAGAATGCCTTGATCCCTCAGGTAAGATTTGAACTCAACCTCTTCCAAGTCCCTTTGCCTCTTTAATCTTAAGCTTTAAATCTGTTATTGGATAATATATTTTAAATTTAAGTATGATACATTAACCTTGGCTTTCCTGTCAAAAATAACAGATATAAAATAATTTTTCTTTTTTTATCATTTTTGTATAATTTCTTGATTTTGTAGCAAAGTACTTTACAGAACAATATTGTTCTTTCTATGGGTCCATATTTGGGTCAATATTACTAAAATTTATCAAGTGAAAAGCAAATTTTACTGGGAGGTTGAAATGATTCTAAACTTTTGATCTGACACTGTAGTAGTCTTTACATTCCAAATTCCCAACCTCCTGAAGTCCTTTCCAGAAACCCTGCTATTGCTTATGTTTTCATTTCTTTGCCTTTCACCGAGAATGGAACAAAGACATATAACAACAGACCACTTGCAGATTACATTAGTAGTTCTGTTATCAACTTATAAGTGCTTAGTGATTCTCATTAAATTCTTCATGGTGTTGTTACCTATCCACATAAGACAAGGAATTCAGGGAATCCATGATGCAACTATGGAAATGAATAAATCATTATGGAGTTAAGTAAGTTTATATCTTATCCAATTAACTTTAACACCAGTATCAGAGTTATGTGAAAGAAAAAAATATTATCACTGGGAAGGAAAAGTCTTTCTAGAAATAATTGATATTGCACCCAATTATTTTTTTAACATACAAGTACACTTCAAAAATTTGTGGGAAGAGTGAGATTGAAGGTGTGTTTATTTTGTCACACACAAAAAATTAAAAATCCATGCATATGTTTTTATAATAGTCGTCATCCATGAACTTTTTGAAGACACCTCATATATTAGTAACCCAGAGCTGTCTAAATCAACTACATGCCACAGATTATGCATACTTCCTAGTGTGTTGTGGCAGTGGATATGATTTTTTTCCACTCTCCAAAGTTAAATACAGAATGTCGATTTCAGGTGACTGATTCTCAAAGTGTCCAAGGACAATTTGCATCAAAATCATGTGCTTTATCCATTTACTCTTTCACTAGTAATTAAACATTAATCAAATGAAAAACATTGTTTAACATCCTGGAGCTGCCATGATGAAACCAAGAATGTCTCTTCTCTTGCTATTAGAGATAGGTATAATTAGATAGGATATTTTATCTTCGGGCTCATTACAGACAACCAAAACAACATATGGAGACTGAGCTGTCTGAACTTCTGTAGATTTGTAGCAAACATGGAAGATGGGGAGAAAAACCACCCAAGGTTAATCATTTCCGCGAGATGCAGCTTTTTAAAAAACGTATACATTCACCCTTTCCTCAAAACTGCATATTTGAGATAAATGAGTGAATCTCCATATTTATTTACAAATATTTGTACACACACATACACACACACACACACACAAACACACACACACACACACACGTGCATGCACACAGACTACCCTGAATTTTCTTACTAACTCGGGAGACTGAAGGCATGAACTAGAGGCTTGTCTAATCCATCTCTACCTGGTCAACAAGTTTCTGTTAAGTATTCTGTCAATTCTTCATGTACTTCAGCCTGTTTAGTTTTCACATTTGATTACTTCCTCAGTTCTGTTTTATCCCTAAACCATCTTTTAAGAGCACATATTAAGGGCCAGCTGGTGGTGTTGTGGTTAAGGGAGCTGGATCCCACATGGCTGAGTATGTAGTTCGAGTCCCAGACCCAGTGGCTTAAGAAAAACATGTCAGGCACATGTGCATGTGGTGCCCAAAATCCCGAGGGAAGATTGGAGAAGAAAACATTATGACATAACCATCACCCCTGGGGGTGATTTCCTACATTCCTTCTCTATCACTTTCTCTATGAAGAGCAATGCACCGTATAGCAAAGAAAGCAAAACAAAAACAAAAAACTAAAAAGAAAAATAATATGGATTACATTTAATTTGTTGTTTCATCGCTTCATCAATAGCACTGATGTTTTTCAGTTAATGAATATGGGTCTAATGTCCATATTTTCTCATAATGATCCTGTACTACTCTTTCTACTCTTCTAGCCACATTCCACTCCTGATTTCTTTCATTTTTTCTAGATTCTTCTTCACTCATAGCCTTTCTAATTATTTTTTCACAGGTGCCATCTTGAAGTAGGAAGGGGATCAATATCTTAACTACATTTTTTCAATGCATCACCTGCTGATGTTAGAATGGCATTGGCCGCACAGAGCCAATAAAGTTAGCAAAGTCACTGCCCCAAAGATAAAGTGAGACTAATTTGCTTTGGCAGCTAACACGCCCCAAGAGATTTGGGAGCCCAGCCAACCTGAACTTGGAAGCAGTGATGAAGCTGTCGACGGCCCGAGACTCCCTTCACTTTGATTCAGTAGGCAAAGGGTGGCACAGCGAGAAGTGGTACCCAACTAGATTCTGCACAGCCTAGGTTTCATCCAGTGAGTGTGCTGCCGTGAACTAGGCCACACTTCAGACGAGAAATAATGCAGACTAAGGTAATGCATCTCCAAAGCACAGATTAGGGTATTAAAAATAGTATGTTAATTGTACAGTGAGTTTTCTGTAACTGTTGGTGAAAGGAACGGCTACTATTTTTTTCTTTTAAAATTTTGCTAGTGGATGCTTGCGCTTGCTGGAGAGAGAGAGAGAAACTCCCATGGGGGACTGTCATGCTGCAATCCCTTCTCCTCATTTCTCCTTTAGTCTCCTTTAGGGATTTTGGGCATGCATGCACACATGCCTGGTGTGTTTTTTAAGCTGCTGGTTTTGGGACTCAAATCATATAATCAGCCATGTGAGATCCACCTGCCTTAACCTTACACCTCCACTGACTAGCTCCAACTTTTTTTAAGAGCATATTTTAATAGGCTTACTTTGTTGAATTTCATGACCCAATCAAAACTTTTGAGATTTTGCTGAGGCACATCTGTAGGAGCAGAATTGAGTTTCAACTATTTGGTAGGATGCTTCTAGTTGAATGTGTTTTTTCCTGTGGGTTATCTTAAAATTTTTCTGTAAAGGGCACATGGCAGACATTTTTAATTAACTTCAGAGCAAGTATGAGCTGTTAACAATTTCTCAGCATCAGTACCTAACAGTGATTTTTCATTGCATCATTTCATACGTAGACATTTCCATAAAATTGTTAATCATGGAGCAATTAAAAGGATCCTGAACCCTGGCATTCAACATGTACAAGAAAAAAAAAAAGATAAAATCAAAAAGTGGATCAAGCCAGTAAAATACAAATAATACATGTATAGGGTTTGGGGAGCTAGCACTTGGCATGGGGCTTACGGTGACTGGATTCCAATGGCTGACTGTGCCATTTGAGTGCTCAACCTGGTGGTTTGAAAAACACACTGGGTGAATGTGCATGTGTGCTCAAAATCCTGTGAGAACGGAAGAAGAAGGATTGTGGAGTGGCTGTCTCTCCTGTTGAGTGATCCCTTACTTTCTCTCTCCTGTCTCTCCAGCTAGTGCACATGCCCTGTAGCAAAAACTAGCTAACTAAATGAGGAAAGTTTTCATCATTTCTTCACTAAATTTGACATCTTTGATTCAGATAGTATATGTATACTCCATAAAACTTATACCTCTGTAAAGTGATGTGAGCCTATCAGGTTTTTAATCATAAAACTTGAAGACTTATTTTAGAATTTTATTGCAACTAATAGACAGTAATGCTACTTTAAACCGTTTTAGAAAAAAATTGTTTATAGTGTCAAGAGTTTTATGATAAATGAATCTCCTGTGTATTATGCAACACGCCATAGTTTGCTTGACATTATCTTCCTTGAAACCAAGGCAAGAAATGCAATACTTAGATTTTTAGTCCTAATTTCTCTCCCCATTTATTTCTGTCATCCTGCTGTTTGGCAGCTGCAGACCTAGCTCTTACCTCTAGGCAAGCAGGCAAGCAGGCGTCTCTTTCCCGAACTAATGGCCATGTAGCCCCTCGGATTAATTGGTAAGTCAATGGTGCAGCCTGTGCATTGTTCCCCAGGAGACCTGGTACTTCACATCAGCAACTTTTTGATTTCAGTTTGGTCTTAAGTTTGCTCCCAGTCTTAACCCTTTCTTGGCCTCTTATATTCAAGTGCACGGCCATCTTGAATATGTTGCTTACACAGTACAGGAATGCATCTTTATAAAAACTGAGAAAAGTGAGAAAGTAAACTGGCTATTTACAAATTTAGGACAGATCTTCAAAAAAAGATCAAGTTTTGTGTTGATCATTTAAATACATATAGTGCTTTGATATAACCTTAAGACAAACCTTTCGGATAGGTTTTGCTGGATAGGTTTTATTTTTGAAATTATTTGAATTCTTTTTTTTTTTTTTTGTGGGTGGGGGAGGTTTTTGCTATAGGGTGCATGTACTAGCCAGATAGACAGAAAGCAAGAAATCACCCCCTAGGGAGGATGACCACGCCACAATCCCTTCTCCTCCATTCTCCTCTTGGGATCTTGGGCACACATGCACACGTGCCTGGTGTGAGTTTAAGCCACCGGGTCTGGGACTCAAACCACGGTTAACTACATGGGAGTCCAGTGACATAGCCATTACAACAACTGCTAGTCTCTATTTGAATTCTTAATTCCCTTATATTTATTCCAACTTAGGCAGAATAAGTTGAGAACTGAAAGTTTGAGCTCTGATTTGACCATAACCTTTTGAAATGACCTTGGAAATACAACATGAAGTAAGTTTTCTTCTGTATAAATTAACAATTTGGTTAAGGTAAGGCCTTTTCTAATTCTAATATTCTTGATTTATTTAAAAAATGAGGCAGAGGTTTTAAATTTATTCTATAGAGATAAACATGAAGTCTCAATTTTAATTCATTTTTCTGTTTATCAGGAATATTTTCATCTTCTAAGGTATGTGGCTTTATTTTTTATTCAATCTCTACCTGAATTGTATTGTGTGAGTAACTTTAGCAAGAACTGAAGCTGCTGAGAACTTACTCTCTTCAAATGACCAAAGTTGGACTAGCACTGTCAAGAAAGAAAACAGTTTGAGCAATGTAAGCAATTCTAACTTTCCTAGTAGTTGCGTTTACAAACCAAGAGGAACAGATACAATTTTTCTTTGAACAATTTTTAATATTTTAATTTCTAATTAATTTATTTTTTTCATTTGCATTACAGTGCATGTGGTTGCCAGAGACAGAGATGCAAGGAAAGAGAGAGAGAAAGTGAGAAAGCCCCCCCCCCAAGTGGGGTTAGCCACAGTGCAATCGCTTTTTCTCCATTTTCCTCTTGGGGTTTTGAGCATGCATGCACACACATCCATTTTGTTTTTCAAGTAGTGTCCAGGATGAGACTGCACAGTAGACCATGCGGGATCCAGCCACCTTAACCACAATGCCACCTAACTGGCCTTACAAGTATTCTTAATAATATATTTTAGGCCAATACATAGAAATAGTGTTAGAACTTGTAGCCAATACTTCAAAATTCATGAAAATTAATTAATTTTAGCGCCAGCAGGTGGTATGGTGGTTCAGGCCTCTGGGCTCCCACATGTCTGACAATGCATGGTTCGAGTCCCG
>NW_006160010.1:2287410-2288777 GCF_000334495.1 Tupaia belangeri chinensis
TTTTTTTTTTGAAATTTTTTGAATTTTTTTTTTTTTTTTTTGTGGGTGGGGGAGGTTTTTGCTATAGGGTGCATGTACTAGCCAGATAGACAGAAAGCAAGAAATCACCCCCTAGGGAGGATGACCACGCCACAATCCCTTCTCCTCCATTCTCCTCTTGGGATCTTGGGCACACATGTACACGTGCCTGGTGTGAGTTTAAGCCACTGGGTTCGGGATTCGAACTGCAGTAGACTACATGGGAGTTCAGTGACATAGCCATTACAACAACTGCTAGTCTCTATTTGAATTCTTAATTCCCTTATATTTATTCCAACTTAGGCAGAATAAGTTGAGAACTGAAAGTTTGAGCTCTGATTTGACCATAACCTTTTGAAATGACCTTGGAAATACAACATGAAGTAAGTTTTCTTCTGTATAAATTAACAATTTGGTTAAGGTAAGGCCTTTTCTAATTCTAATATTCTTGATTTATTTAAAAAATGAGGCAGAGGTTTTAAATTTATTCTATAGAGATAAACATGAAGTCTCAATTTTAATTCATTTTTCTGTTTATCAGGAATATTTTCATCTTCTAAGGTATGTGGCTTTATTTTTTATTCAATCTCTACCTGAATTGTATTGTGTGAGTAACTTTAGCAAGAACTGAAGCTGCTGAGAACTTACTCTCTTCAAATGACCAAAGTTGGACTAGCACTGTCAAGAAAGAAAACAGTTTGAGCAATGTAAGCAATTCTAACTTTCCTAGTAGTTGCGTTTACAAACCAAGAGGAACAGATACAATTTTTCTTTGAACAATTTTTAATATTTTAATTTCTAATTAATTTATTTTTTTCATTTGCATTACAGTGCATGTGGTTGCCAGAGACAGAGATGCAAGGAAAGAGAGAGAGAAAGTGAGAAAGCCCCCCCCCCAAGTGGGGTTAGCCACAGTGCAATCGCTTTTTCTCCATTTTCCTCTTGGGGTTTTGAGCATGCATGCACACACATCCATTTTGTTTTTCAAGTAGTGTCCAGGATGAGACTGCACAGTAGACCATGCGGGATCCAGCCACCTTAACCACAATGCCACCTAACTGGCCTTACAAGTATTCTTAATAATATATTTTAGGCCAATACATAGAAATAGTGTTAGAACTTGTAGCCAATACTTCAAAATTCATGAAAATTAATTAATTTTAGGGCCAGCAGGTGGTATGGTGGTTAAGGACTCTGGGCTCCCACATGGCTGACCATGCATGGTTCGAGTCCCGGACCTGGTGGCTCTCTCTCGCTCTCTCTCTTTCTCACTCACTCTGTCTCTCCCTGGTCAAATTAAAATAAATAAATAAAGTTAAATAAAATAATTCTTTAAAAAATAATAAAAA
>NW_006160010.1:2289379-2312830 GCF_000334495.1 Tupaia belangeri chinensis
TTATTTTTTTCATTTGCATTACAGTGCATGTGGTTGCCAGAGACAGAGATGCAAGGAAAGAGAGAGAGAAAGTGAGAAAGCCCCCCCCCCAAGTGGGGTTAGCCACAGTGCAATCGCTTTTTCTCCATTTTCCTCTTGGGGTTTTGAGCATGCATGCACACACATCCATTTTGTTTTTCAAGTAGTGTCCAGGATGAGACTGCACAGTAGACCATGCGGGATCCAGCCACCTTAACCACAATGCCACCTAACTGGCCTTACAAGTATTCTTAATAATATATTTTAGGCCAATACATAGAAATAGTGTTAGAACTTGTAGCCAATACTTCAAAATTCATGAAAATTAATTAATTTTAGGGCCAGCAGGTGGTATGGTGGTTAAGGACTCTGGGCTCCCACATGGCTGACCATGCATGGTTCGAGTCCCGGACCTGGTGGCTCTCTCTCGCTCTCTCTCTTTCTCACTCACTCTGTCTCTCCCTGGTCAAATTAAAATAAATAAATAAAGTTAAATAAAATAATTCTTTAAAAAATAATAAAAAATAAATTAATTAATCTTACTTTTGTTGTACATCTCAATAAAGGCATCGAATGTTTAGTAGAAACAATGTATGTTTTTCATACGAAATTTAGAGCTGAAAAATACATTCACATTGCCAACTTGTTTCACTCATACTTCAAAAGTTTTTAATTAATTTTTAAATTAAATTAAATTTAGTTAGATTCATGCTAAATTTAAAATTGAGTTCCTCAGTGGCACAAGCCGTATTCCCAGTGCTGAATTCGCACATGTGTGGCAGTATTCACCCAGTGCATATCCAGATAGAAATCTACTTCACAGAAATCCAACCTGAAACTCTGTGGGCTTCTCAGTTAACAAAGGACATTCTATCGACGGTAAGAGATGTTCAGTGAAATACAAGAAGTTTTAGCAAAATGTTAAGATAAACCATTTTGCCTGATATATATATTTTTTATCTTCAGCTCTTCTGTGCAATAATCTATTGCTATTTTTGAAAAGAATTACAGTAACTCTAGATACCTTTTCTTGAGGTAGTAAAAGATAGTTTCTTTTAAATAATCTAAAATAAGGATTGATCCTTGTATAACATTTCTCTATTCTTTGCTGGGCTCTTAAAGTTTGCAAAGATGAAACAACCAAAGAGTGGAGACAAAATCTTATACAAATCAAAATATTTAAAATCAGATGAGCATGGCTTCCTAAGTACATATACAAATGATCTTTCTGAAGGGCAAGTTTTCTAAACTATGAGTGGAAATCACTGAAGAGGAAAAGTTTCCATTAGCTTTATATACGGTATTTACAAAGAATAAGAAGCCTACATATTTGTTGCAAAAAGGGTAGCTAGATATCAAATTTTAGAACTGAAAGAAAATGGAAAATCTGTGTACTCTGAACTGCACATTTTACAAGTAAAAAAACTGAGTTTTAAGGAAACAAATGGTCTTGTGCAAGATGACCAGCTATTTTTGTTGCAGATCATGAGGAGTTTGGGACCTGGTTTTCTGACTTTCTACTTAGTACTTTTCCTAAAACGATTTGCTTTAATACCTGTGAAAAAAATAAAAGATTGCAAAATTGTTACATACTTAATTTCAAGAAGCTGCTGGACAAGTTCATAGAACAATAGAGAGATTTACCTCTGACTCTTACATACTAAAATGCAGCCCTAAATTGTAGCGATAACAATTGTGTTCATTACATACTTTCATCCTCTCTAACCTTACAGAAATGTTTAGAGCTCCCTAGAAATGTAGACAAGACAAAATGAAAGCTTTACAGTAGGTACTTTGAAACTTTGAAACTAGAGTAAGTATTGCAAAAAGGTCCTCTTCAAAAAGTGGAGGATGAAGATGAGGTATTTAATAGAGTATAAATACCATATGAGATTAGAATAGCTTGTTTTAGCTATTAATCAATATGAAATGATAACAAAATTAAAATGCATCTGTTTACATTAGCAGGATGAGCTTAAAAATGCTGAATCAAGTTTGTGCTTAAAAATGTATGTAAGTATAATTTCAGAATGTTACCAAAATAAAATAAGAAATTCATTAAAAATTCAGATTTTTTTCAGACTAACCTGCCAATTAAAAATAAATTCATCCCCCATTTTACATTTATAAACATGAATATTTCAGGGTGATGTGAACTAATGTAATTTTGAAAAGTTAATATTACTACTTAAAATGATGATCATTAGGTAAGCTAAATTATGAGTACAAGGTACTTCCTTCATTTATTTTCTCTACTTTTGTATTATATATTTAACATTTTCATAAGCAAAAGATTTTAAAAAGATAAGAAATGTCTACTTTTCAAGATGATATAATTTTAATTCTCAAAGTTGACAGAGTTTAGTAAAAAAGAAATATCAGAAATATAAAAAGGACCAGCAGTTAGCGTAATGGCTATGTTGCTAAACTCCCATGTAGTCGACCGTGGTTCAAAGTCCTGGACCCGGTGACTTAAACTCACTCTGGACACGTGTGCGTGCCTGCCCAAGATCCTGAGAGGAGAATGGAGGAGACAGGATTGCGGTGTGGCTATCCCCTGGGGGGTAATTTCTCGCTTTTTGTCTTTCTCTCTCTGTCTTTCTGTTGGCAAGTGCACGCGCCCTATAGTGAAAACCTCTCAAAAAAGAAAAAAAAAAAAGAAAAAGAAAAAGAAATATAAAAAGGTCTTAAGGGGCCAGCAGGTGGTGTGGTGGTTAAGGGACTCCCCTATGGGTGATACGGTTCAAGTCCCAGACCTGGTGGCTTGAAAACCACGCCAGTGCATAGTGTGCATATCCCAAATCCTGAGAGAATGGAGAAGAGATTGAATATGGTTACGGTTAGCCCCCTGGGGGGTGATTGCTTGATTGCTTTCTTTTCCTTTCTCTCTCTCTCCCTACCTCTCTCTGGAGTGGCAAGCTCATGTGCCCTATGGCAAAAATCTAAACCAAACAAAACAAACAAAAAAGTCTTACATATTTCGTGTACTCTTTGTAAGTTGAAAACTATCTAAGTTGAAAACTATCACAAAATATTATTAGATACGTAGATTTAAGAAAAAGCTAGTAAATCAGAACGAGGATGGATCTATGAGTTCAACAGTAGGAGTTCCTGTCCATTCTAATATTAATGTAACTTAATGGTAATTTCTACAGTCTTAAATTTATAATTCAAATTCTTGAGAAAAAATAATTGCCCAATCACTTGACTCAGGGGATAAACTACCTCCTTTTAAGTCAACACATCATTTCTGGTTGTCAGCTGAGGCATGAGAAATGACATTGTTTTATAATGTTCAGGACTATCCTCTCAAGGGCAGTAAATAGGAGTTCTTTCTGAAGGGGAAAGGATAGAAAGGAAGCAGGGGATATTTTGACATTCATATTTTTTCCATTAGTATCGCACCATCCTCCACGATCCTGCCCATTCCATTTCAATGTACCTGCCTTTTCATCAAAAATTGTTTTGTTGTGGTCAGTATTGGGTGTCAATATTACTGGACTAAGGAATACCTAGAAATCCGATAAAGGATTACTTTAGTGTGTCCAGAGATTTTTCCAGAAGAAGTTAACTTGCGAGTCTGATGGCTGTGTGTGAAAGACCTGCCCTCAAAGTGGGCAGACACAATCCAACAATGAGGTCCTCAGCATGAATGCTGAAGACAACTGGGTCTCTTCTGAGAGAGCAAGCTAGATTTTTTTCTGTTGCTTTGGACATAGGAACTCAAGGCTTGTCTGCCTTCAGAATACAGGATTTACACCAGAGACCCCTGGGTTCTCAGGCTTTCAGCCTCGGATGTCCCTGCCTCTGAGACCTTGAGGTTGAACTGAGCCATGCTACCAGGTATACCAGGATCCCTAGTTTACAGAAGGCCTGGTATGGGACTCTATAAGCATATATATATTACAGAATTTTCAAGAAATTCAGCCCATTCTGGGTCAATGCTTGATTTTGGTTGTTCCTTGTGTTTATCAGCATACATCTATCATCTTTATTTTATTTTAGCTTTGTACTCACATATTGTAGTCTGTGTTTTTCTAGGTCATTCCAACTCAGAAGCCATGAAAGAATAAAAAATTTTTAACCAAGTAGAATTTTTTTGACTTTTACGTATTTCAAGCTTCTGAACTTAAGATTTCTTCTTCAAATTCTTCTTCCCTTCTTTAGATGATGTTAGGAGTATCTCATGTTTTGTTTTTCTTTTATTTTTTTCTCTTTTCTTTTTTCTTTTCTTCTTTTCTTTTCTTTTCTCTTTTCTTTCTTTTCTTTCCTTTTCTTTTTTCTTTTCTCTTCTCTTTTTTGAAAATATACCTCTTTAGGGACCAGAGGGTGATATGGTGGATAAAGGGATGAATTCCCACATGGCTGACTGTGGTTCAAGTCCAGGACCTGGTGGCTTGCTTTTTCACTTTTCCTCTTTCTCTGTCACCCTCTGGTGAATGAAATAATAATAATTATAATAATAAATTAAATGATTCTTTTTAAAAGCAGATTAGTTCATGTAGAAAATCGAATCTCGTATGTTGATGGTAAAACCTCTGATATAGAAAAAACAACCAAAAAAACTGAGAGAATAACTAAAGAAAATGAGAATACTATGTGAGAAATACTAGACAGCATTAAGTGCCCAAACATTTGGATACTTGGTATCCTAGAAGGTGAGGAAACTAATGAAGGCATTGATAATCTATTCCATGAAATCTTGGAAGAAAACTTTCCAAATCTAATGAGGCATTCCAATATCCAGACTCAAGATATACAAAGGACCCCTGATAGAATCAACCCAAGAAGATCTTCTTCAAGGTACATTGTAGCCAGACTGGTTAAATCTACAGATAAAGGCAAGATACTAAAATTGGCTAGAGAGAAATGTAAGGTTACTTATAAAGGTTATTCTATCAGGCTAACCTCAGACCTCTTATCAGAAACAATGCGAGCAAGGAAAGAATGGGAAATATATTCAAAGTGTTCAGTCAAAAACAATTTCAACCAAGAATATGTACCCAGCAAGATTATATTTTATATGGAAAGAAAGAATAAAAACATTTTCAGATAAACAAGACTTGAAAGAATTTGCCAGTAGCAGAACCACTCTTCAAGAAATTCTGAAAGGAATGCTTGACCAGTGAAACCAAAGATACGTACAGTAATAAGAGACAACCAAGAAAATGACCAATTTAAGGCTAGGGACAGGAAATATCAATAACAAAGTAGAATGTTAACTTCCAGGATTTAAATGGAAAGATTGGACCACAGCAACATTGCATATTCAACAGAAGAGAGTTTGAACATAAGACTGAACTGGCAAAATAGAATTTTATGACTTTTGAGTAAAAGATTACTGATTTTTTCTTTTTACTATGCTTTGTTTTTCCAATTTAAGCAGTTTACTTTCCTTTCAGTTTTTGATAGCTTTAGCAATTAAAAAAAATATTTTTCTTGTTTGTTTCTTTAGATGGAAACATGAACTTTTCTTCCTTCCTGATCCCTCTGGAATTGGAAAATATTTGGGAATATTCTTATTTTGTATGAAAAGGGTTATTTGTATAAGTTATTTGTATAAGTTCAATAAAATCATGCTCGTTGCATGATACAGAAATCAGAAATACTCATTATTGGACAGGGCTTTGACTGGAATGTCATATCTGAAGATTAATCAGAAAACTATGAAACCAAGGTGGCTCTCAATTAAGCTAACAGAAGCTCTTAGAAAGATGACCTGGTACCATAAATAGTTCTGCCTGGCAGAGAGGATTAGAGAAGGCATATGAAAGAATTTATAACATAAAATAACCTGGACTTTTCCAGCCCAGTATTGTAATCAGTAGAGATTATAAAAGAGCAACCACACCAGAGAATTATCTTGAGAAAGACCTTGAAGGGAGAAAGAGACTGATCTTTGCTAGCAGATGGTGTATGACAGAATACACTTGGGCAGGGCTGAATTGAGAAGGTTTATGTGTGACTAGTGTGCTGGGAATTTGATTTTAAAAATTTGAGTTGTTGACATGTAAATATTTTCTCAATAATATTTAAAACCATACTATTGCTGTTGTAGAGTCACAAACAAAATTATACAAAATTATAAGAAATATTTTGAACATTATCTTTGAAATTCAATTTTCTTAAATTTTGAAAGTTTTTTATTAACTTCTATAGGGCGTGTGTGCTCGCCAGACAGACAGAGACATAGAGACAGAAAGCAAGAAATCACCCCCCAGGGGGGATGGTCATGCCACAATCCCTTCTCCTCCATTCTCCTCTTGGGATCTTGGGCATTCATGCACACGCGCCCGGCGTGAGTTCTAAGCCACCGGGTCCGGGATGCGAACCATGGTCGACTACTTGGGAGTCCAGCGACATAGCCATTATGCTAACTGCTGGTTCCCTGAAAGTTGTTTATTAACTTCTAAGAACTATGGAGTATGAGTTAAAATTTTTTGATATGTAAAGTAAATGTGAAAAAATGTACAAATAAATTAAATTAATTAATTAATTAAAATAAAATAAAAAACAGAAAATATACCTCTTTCAATGTAGTCTGTGTTTTTTTCTTCTTCTTTGTAATAATGCTTTCCACACTGGTAATTGGCATCAACAAAAAGGTCACCATGTCCATGTTTAAAATCATCACAAAGTATCTATCTTTTGGAGTCAGATGGTGATGCAGCAGTTCGGTTTGTTCTTGGTTTGTAAAAATGCGGAATATATGAATATTAAATATTATTTATAGAAGCAGAATGCTCTATAAAAAGTATTATAATTTTTTTAAGTATGCTTCATTTAAGGATAAGAAAAAAATTAAACTATTTTGCTGTAAATTATGATATTTGATTCAATGTGAGTTAGCCAGTCAATATCAAAGAAAAGTCTTAGTTTCAGGATTTCTTTGAGAGATGCTCTATATTTCCTTGCTAGTAATTCTGTAGTAGTACTTTTAAAAGATTTTGCAATTTTTTAAAGAATCATTTAATTTTATTTATTATTATTGTTCTTCAATTTGACCAGAGAGAGAAAGAGAATTAGAATGAGAAAGCAAGCTGCCTAGTCTGGGACTTGAACTGTGGTCTTCCATGTGGGAGTCCATTTCTTTAACTACCATACCACTTGCCTGCTCTTAAAATATTTTTAAAAGTTAAGTGCATGGTATAAACATGTTGGTATTATATTCAACCAAAAATTCTAAAGTTTTTCTGAAATCTATAGACATCATAAGTGTGATTTGAACATGGTACATATAGAATATGTCATTTAAACTTGCCCAATATTAATATAGAAACCCCTATTACTGAAATTCAGTTACTTCTTGTTATAAAATTTCCCAGTAATCGTTCCCAGATATGTTGCAGGAGGTAAGGATCTTTTTCTATGGGCCCGCCCTTTCATTGTAGGCCTGTGGCTTGGTCTTAGATCTTCACTGATGATGCTGCAGCTGCCCTTATTATTTTTGACCTGATTTAAGAGTGCCAACCTTGGTTTGCTTGGGTAGGCCAACTAGCCGGGTCACTTGGCTGCCACAGAGAGATTTCTCTGGATTGGACTTCAATTTACACAAAGCAATTCTTTCTTGAGTAAGCATTAATAAGTATACTTATTTCCAAATACAAGTCCACTGAGCAGACGTACACTTTTCTGGTTAGTTGATTTGAGCTTAAGTTACTAATTATGAAGTTTGTGATGGTGAGATGAATTCACCATTTGGGATGAAGCAATATCAGAACATTCTGGTTGGCTCACTTTACTAAAGAGTCACTTTCCAGAGCAGATGGTGGCTGGGTTAGCAAAGACATAATCTCTGACTTAGCTCTCACCTCTGATCTGCTTAAGATGTCAGTGGGAAGTTTAGCAGGTATAAGCAAAGCATTTCAGCACTTTAAAAAACCAAAACAGGGCCTAGAATTTTTTTGTAAAGTGGACTTGCTATTAATTATTTTCACATAAGTCATGTATTATTAGTAAAAATATGCAATTCTCCTTCATATAATTTTTTGTCTCTTACTTAATCAGGAGAAGAAAATGAGCTCATATAAGCTCTTTTCATTATCATTGTTTTCAAGTGTGTTTTACATACACAAGAGGAATGTCCTAGCAATATTGATATAATGTGTGTTTAACTGAGTTAGCGTTGTTATTTTTAATATTTTCTTAAAACGTAATGGGCAGAAATATGTGAAGACCACGTTTAATGAACTGGTACCACCCTGCTGAGTCTTAACCATCAGTACATGCCTGTGCTAGGCCAGGTTTCATTTCCACTTTATTTCAATTAAGTGTCTGTAATGTAATTACATGGCACAGGAAGGATCTGTTGATGTTGTGAATTTGATTTTTAATAAGATGACGCTAAACTATAACGTGCCTTTATAACTTTGAAAATCCGTGTTAGTAATTATCTTTCCATCAACTTTTAGGAAAAGTCTCAATTACACAATTACTGGGGAAGGTTTCCTTTCAGGTATGTTATAGTGGTGAGGATATTACAATCATTTCTTGGTTTATAACTACAAACACTTGTTAAAGCACCTGACAATTGTGAGGGCAAAGATAATTCCAATATATCACAAAATGAGAAGGACTTTCATTTAGAGAAGAAAAGTCCCATCATTTAGAATTTACAATTTGCCTTTTCTTATTTTTCTTTCTCCTACTGCCTCCATTACCTACCTGCATTCCCTTGCCCTTTCTTCAGTTTTCTGGGATTTCTAATGGGAGATTAGCTTCTAGGTGATGACAGCTCTTAATATTCAATAATAAGTACCTGGCTATTTTTGCTATTTGGACGCCATTTCTTTCCAACAATCACAGGGCAGATGCCCCTGTAGGAGGTTTGTGAGTTTCACTCTTCAACTGATATCATTTTAATTAATATTCTTATGAATACCGAGGAATTAGCTGTAAAAATTGACTCCTTGGATGTGTCTTTGAAGAGAAATATCCACAACAATTGTGTATTACTGATAATATTCCCCAATATCGGGACCCGCAGTTGGCATAATGACTATGCCTCTGGACTTCCATGTAGTTGCCCGCAGTTCAAGTCCTAGACCCGGTGGCTTAAACTCATGGCGGGCATGTGTGCGTGCATGCCCAAGATCCTGAGAGGAGAATGAAGGAGAAAGGATTGCGTGGTGGCCATCCCCCCTGGGGGGTGATTTCTCACTTTCTATCTCTCTGTCTCTCTCTGTCTTTCTGGTGAGTGCATGTGCCCTATAACAAAAACCTCTCCAAAAATATTTACGTATAGATACACACACACACACACACACACACACACACACACACATATATATTCCCTAAAATCTTAAAATATTGAGGAATACATATAATGCTTCCATTATTTTATTGTTTTATTTATTCTTAGAAGACTTTAAGAGACAAGAAAAATGAAAAAAAAAAAAAACCACCCTTTTCTCCCTTGGCTCTGTGTAAATTTATATGTGTAGGCATGATTTTTGGATTATAATGAAAACTTAGCAGATGTGCAAGAATGATCTCTTAAGATAAAAGTTGAGACCACGAATTGGATATATTCTCATATTGTAATAAATATAATGAATAGATAACCATGAATTTGATTTTATTTTACTACAAAATTGTGCTGAAACACTAATTGAATCATTTTTGTTTTAGGCATCCTTATTACTTAGCTATATAAGCAGTTTTATTTTTAAAATAAAATAGAAATCTTTATCTAATATCTAAATAATGAACTTAACATCTTTTACATTATGTAAAGGATATTTGACACCTATTTGTCATTGTAGTTTTCTGAGCTTGATGATTGAAGTCGACCTCATAGCACTGCCCTCCAAGAAGACCCCAATCTCTGACAGTAGAACTCTGCGTTCTGTGTGGGGCATCCGAGACTCATCTGTCACATGATGTGAACTATGATCAGTTACATAACAACCAGTTTTATTCACTTGGTATCAAGACAAAAGCTACACATGTGAATTTAATAGCCATTTTTTTTAAAGTTTTTTGCCATGAAGAGAGAGAAAGAAAGTGAGAAATCACCCTCCAGAGGGGATGGCTAACCCTAATTCTTATTATTCTCCTCTCCAGATTGTGTACATGCATGCACACACACATTCCTGGCCTGACCAAGCAGCCAGTCTGGAACTTGAACTGAGATCAGCCTTGTGGGAGTCCATCGCATTAACCACTACACTACCTGCTGCTCCCAATAACCATCTTGATAAGAGTTATTTTTCTCTTAATTAATTGATGAATGCTTATTGGGTCTTTAGAAAATTATTAGGTCATCATAGAAATATTCTCTAATAGAGACTCCAAGTGAAAGCCATAGACAAATGTGGAAAAATAAATCATGACTTTTCCAATGACCTAATTTATCTGACTGAGGTTAGTTGGTCCAGAATAGTGGAGTAAGTGGCTGCATTTTAGCTCTTTATTCGGTTTTTAATTCCTGGCTACTAAAATAAGAGTTGAACAGTTAAAACTGACTAATTCTTTTAGGAATAAGTGGGGTTTTTATTGTGTGTGTGTGTGTGTGTGTGTGTGTGTGTGTGTGTGTGTGTGTATAACACTATGTTGATTTTATTTTTATATAAACCAATGAGCTAATTATTGCATAAATTTATTTTTAAGGACACTGTAAAATTAGGATGATTTAATTTCTGAATGCATACTGGACTGGAGTAGACAGGAGAAGAAAAGTTCCTCCTGATCTAGTTACCTTGATAAATCTCAACTAAATTTTAAAGTGATATCTGCCAAGTCTTACAATTTAATAATGGTAGTAACAAATAATTAATTTGGAATAACAATACCGTTCATTTTTTTAAAGAGGTTTTTGCCATAGGGCACATGCATTCTCCGGAGAGTGAGAAAGAGAGAGCCAGAGACAGCAAAAGGAAAAGTGAGAAATCACCCCTGGGGGTGGAGAGGTAGCCATGCTGAAATGCCCCCTCCTCAACTCACCTTTTGGGATCTTAGGCACACATTCACAGGCACTCAGTGTGGTTTTCAAGCCACTAGGTTCAGGACTCATGGCCATGTGGGAGTCCAGCAACATAACCACTACAGCACCTGCTGCCCCTCCTTGACTTTATTTTTTAATTAGTATATTACATGTGTTAAAATGTGCTGGTTATTTGGCAATTTGGTAGCTATGAAATCCTTTTCTTGAAGAGAGAAGCCTTCTCTCTTCAAGAAAAGGAGACAGCAAGAAATCACCCCCAGGGGGGATGGCCACGCCACAATCGCTTCTTCTCCATTCTCCTCTCGGGATCTTGGGCACGCACGCACATACGCCCGGCGTGAGTTTTAAGCCACTGGGTCCAGGATGCGAACCATGGTTGACTACGTGGGAGTCCAGCGACATAGCAATTACATTAACTGCTGGTCCCAGCCCAAAAGGTTTTTTGGAGAAAAAATTAGCTGTAATCTGGTGGTGGTCAACATTTATATTGGTTCATAAATATAGACAGATATACCTGTCTGGTTAAGGAATTTCTGTGAAGCATCACAGAGTCTTCTAAATTTGCAAATGAGTATAATAAATATCTCTGAAATTGTAAAATGTCATATAACATAGCTCTAAAAATAATTCTTAATTAAGAGCATGACTCTAAAATTTCAGCAATATTAAGACAAACTTGAAAGGGTTGTTTTTACAAATGAATAACCATTACTAATCATTAATATAGTAATAATAGTGTCTTAGTCATGTACTATGAAAGTTAAGTTTGTTAAGTGTCAAACTGAAAAAACAAACAAACAAAAAAACCAGAAATGTTCAGATGAGAGGCTATTATAATACCACCCTTTAACTTGTGGAAGAATGACTTTACTTGGAGTGTCTATTGGTAATAAAAGCAAAACATGACCTGGTATTATGCTATATGCATTTTGTTTACATAGATAGATTGATTCATTCATTTAATATATTATGCTATATGCATTTTGTTTACATAGATTGATTCATTTATTTAATGAATATTTACTGGGAACCTACTATTTACCAGGCAGTATGCTAAAGATGTAGTGTAAAATGAGAAGTTTGGAGAGATGACTGTGATCAGTAATCATACAAGAATAAGTATACACACCTTAGAGTAATTGCTGCAAAGGAAGAACTTGTGGAAATAGAACATATTGTAGGTTAGAGAATGTTAGCCTTAGAGTTTAGAGAAGGGTTCCCAGAACTAAGTATGTTTGAATTCTGGTCTGAATGATGAAAGGTATTAACTTAAAGAAAAAGAAACTGTCCCAAGCAGATCTTATAAGATATTCAGAGCAAATAAGATGAAACGGAGAATAGTTCTTTCAAGGAACAGAGTCCAGGGTAGAAAAACATTTTGACATATGGTGAGTGGTCTGGTCTGAATGATGAAAGGTATTAACTTAAAGAAAAAGAAACTGTCCCAAGCATATAAGATATTCAGAGCAAATAAGATGAAACGGAGAATAGTTCTTTCAAGGAACAGAGTCCAGGGTAGAAAAACATTTTGACATATGGTGAAAGTGGTTTAAAATGACAATTTAGAGATAAGCATAGATTAGCTCACGAAGAATCATAAAGACCATTGGATTTTATTCTAAAAGCAGTAGGAAATTATTGGACGAGTTTTAAACAGAAAAAGAGCTTAACGAATATTCATTATAAAACATTTCTCTAAGTTCTGTAGGGTAGAGCAGGAGTGGATTCTGGCAGGGCAGGGAAGAGGTTCTTATAGTAGTACAGGTGAGAGGTTTTGAGAATTTAAGACAAAGGGGAGTGAGAAATAAGGGTGAAGTGATGACTTACACATCAGGGATTACCCACAAGAGTAAAGATGAACTTCACGTTTCTGTTCGGCCTGCTGGATAGATGCTCATTCTTGATTAGCATGCTTTCCTCTACTCTTTCAGCCTGATTTTACTCTCATACTGTAGTCATGCCAAGAGTTAAAGACTACAGAAGTGGTCTGCTTTTCAAGTTCTGGAAAAGAGAGTTTTCCAATTTTTAGTGATTCTGAGACCTGTTGTATGTTCACACTTCTGTAATCATTTCTTTCAGGAAGCCAACAGTTAATTCTGAATATATGATCTTAGAAGCCCAATTTGGAAAGACATGTGGAATTGACAGCTTTAAATTACCTAAGTGATTCTAGCAGAAAGTCCGCCTGGAGCATCAATATGTTTTCATAGAACTTTTCTTTTGTTTCATTGACTTTTTAAAATATCTATCAGGAAATCCTAATCCTAAATGTATAGCATGAAGCTAACCTTGCTTACCCATTTATCAATATGTCAGAGATAGAAACAAGTTGGAAGTATGTACAGAGTTTGGTAGGTTGCTTAAAACTACACTTAAAATGAAGTGCTGGGACCCTTGTCTTATCGCTTAGGTCTGACACTGACAGTTACTGAATAAAGGAGATTTGGTAAGAGCCATTGAGTCTAAGGTGCAAATTTGCTTTTGGATAGTTGAGTTTTTGGTCAAGCATCTGTGTGGAGATGTCAAGTACACTGCTATCAAATGGGTTTTCTTTTTTCTTTTTTAAATTATTTTAAAAATTTATGTATTATTTCTTTATTTATAATTAATTTATTTTTATTTTCTCACAAGCATTTACTTTACATATCAAAATTTTTGTTCATACTCTAAAGTTTGTGAGAGTTAATAAACAAATTTCAGAATTTCAAAAAAACCCAGAGTTTTAAAGATAACTTTCAAAATATTTGTTATCATTTTGTTTGCGACTCTATAACAGAGACAGTATGATTTTAAATATTTTTAAGAAACTATTTACATGTCAACTATTCAAACTGTTGAAAAGCAAACACCCATGTTCATTCACACATGAACATTCCCAACTCAATCCTGCCTACCAAGTATTCTGTGATTTATCACCTGCTAGCAAAGATCAGCCTCTTTTTCTTCCTCAAAGTCTTTCTCAAGGTAATCCTCTTCTTGTGGCTGCTCTTTTGCAGTCTCTACTGATTACAGTGCTGGGCTGGAAAAGTCCAGGTTATTTTATGGTAAGAATTCTTTCATATGGTTTCTCTAATCCTCTCTGCCAGGCAGAACTGCTTATGTATCAGGCAGTCTTTCCAAGAGCTTTTGTTGGCTTTCTTGAGATCTACCTTAGTTCCATAGCTTTCTGGTCATATCTTCAGATAAGACATTCTAGTCAAAGCCCTGGTAATAATGACCATTTCTAATTTCTGATGCAAGGCAATAGTTATTACTGAACTTACGCAACTAACCTTTCTGCCACAAAGTAAGAATACTCACAAATATTTTCCAATTATAGAGAGGTCCAGAAAGGATAAAAATTATGTTTTAAATTAAAAAATAAAAGAATCAAGTAAAAAAACATTTTTCTAACAAATTGCTGAACCTACCAACAGATCAAGAGAAAGCAAAAGTCCTTAAATCTGGAAAAGAAAGCATAGTAAAAAAAGTCAGTACTGTTTTAGTCAAAAGTCATAAAATTCTATTTCACTAGTTTAGCCTCAAGTAATTAATCTCTCTTCTGTTGAATTTGCAGTGTTATTGTGGTCTTATCTTTCCATTTAAATCCTGAAAGTTAACGATCAACATTATTATTGATATTTCCAGACTTGTCCCTAGCATTTTCTTGGTTGCTTTTTGTTCTCTTATTTCTGTCTGTGAGATTTTAGTTTTCCTGATAACGCACTCCCTTCTGAACTTCTTGGAGAGTTGGTCAGGTGTTGGCAAATTCTTTCAGGTTTTGTTTATCTAAGAATGTTTTTATCTTTTCTTCCTATATGAAGAATAATCTTGCCAGATATAGTATTCTTGGTTGAAATTGTTTTTTCTTTGTTTTTTTTTTCTTTTTGGAGAGGTTTTTATTTTATTTTACTTTATTTTGCTATAGGGTGCGTGCGCTCACCAGAAAGACAGAGAGAGACAGAGAGACAGAAAGTGTGAAATCACCCCCCAGGGGGGATGGCTACACCGCAATCCCTTCTTCTCTATTCTCCTCTCAGGATCGTAGGCATGCACGCACACGCACCTGGCATGAGTTTAAGCCACCGGGTCTGGGACTCGAACCGCGGTCGACTACGTGGGAGTCCAGAGACAGCCATTACGCTAACTGCTGGTCCCTGAAATTGTTTTTCATTTACCACTTTTTAATATATTTTCCCATTCTTTCCTTGCTCGCTTTGTTAACAATGAGAGGTCCGATGTTAGCCTAATGGAATAATCTTTATAAGTAACCTGATATTACTCTCTTGCCAATTTTAGTATCTTGTCTCTGTCTGAGGATTTGGCCAAACTGGCTATAATGTGTCTTGGGAAAGATCTTCTTGGGTTGGTTCTATTAGCAATCCTTTGTATTTCTTGGGTCTGGATATTTGAATGTCTCTAAAGGTTTGGAAAATTTTCTTCCAGGATTTCATGGAATAGTTTATCAGTGCTCTTATTAGTTTCTTCACCTTCTGGGATACCGATTATCTGAATGTTTGGGCACTTAATGGTGTCTAGTATTTCTTGTGTTATGCTCATGGTTTTGGGTTATTTTCCATCTTTTTGGTGATTTTTCTAGGTCAGAGGCTTTGTTCTCAACATCCAAGATTCAGTCTTCTGCATGGTCTAATCTGCTTTTAATACTTTTCGAAGGAGGTTTTGATTTCCTGTATTAGAGCCTTTTTCTCTAACAACTTCGTTTGATTTTTTTTTTTTAATGGCATGTATTTCTTCCTTCAAATTGTGAAAGAACTTATTTTATTTCCTGGAACACATTGTCTCCTTTCTCTTGCACCTTGTGGAGTTCATTGTTTCTCATCTCTTGCATCTCATTTAGCTTTGTCACTGTGAATATTCTGAATTCTTTACTGTTTATTTCCATGAGTCCCATTAAACTGTCTGTGGATGACAAAGGCTTGTTCTTTTCCCTTGGGGGAGAGACATTTTCTTGGTTTCTCATATTTCTTGTGCCTCTGTGGTGGTTTCTGGTCATCTGATAGATTATATGTTTCTTCCTAGTTTTTTGGAGTTAATTCCGAGTGTTCAGAGGTGTGTGGGAGGAAGTGAGCCACAATCTCTCTGCACTTCCATTTCCCTGAGGCTCGCCCAGCAACCTATGCTTTTGACTTTGGAACCAGATATTACAAAGATCTCACAGTTTCTAGGGAAGAGGTGCACCTGGACTGAGCTGCGGGGTTTCACCTGAGAGTTCAGAAGTGTGTGGGAAATGAACCACTCTCTCTGCAGTTTGGCATTTCTCCCTGCTGCTCACTCTGCAGTCTCTCTTTTCTGAGTTTTAGTTATTTGGTAGTGTTTTCACTTTAGGCTAATTGCTTAGAGAAGGTTTCTGTAACTGTAGGATCATGTGCTTCCCTTTACTGTAATGTACTTCTGAGACAATTTCTTTCCTCTGCTGTGTTTTGCAATGTGGTATCCACAGAAAGAGATTTGGAGTTCAGATTTATAAACAGGATTTCTTCCTTTAGGCAGCATGTTCAGTAAGGGTTGAGGATTTCTATCACCCTAACTGTATCAGATGCTTGGCTATTGTGCACCTAGGTCTGTCTAGACACTCGTGTGTGAAGGCTGGCTGAGCTTTTTTGCAGTTTGGAAGATGGGGTTTAGAGCAGAGTTTCAGTTGCCTTGGTCCCAGAACATGGCAGAACACGTCTCATATTTAAATGGCTTCTGGATGAGCATTTTTTGGGTCTGGAAGATGGGGTTTATTGCAGAGATCAGTTGCCTTGGAAACAGAGCACAGCAGGACACACTTCAGGTTTTAAATGGGTTCATGGGGTTTTCTAATTCAGGTACATGGTTTGGGCTAGTAACATAAATTTGAAAATTAGGTTGGGGGAATAATGGACCAGACAATCATATAATTCATTATCTAAGTCAGACACTTTCAAAAGTGAAAAGGGGTATTATTAATAATTGCACTGAAATAATAGGTAATTGAGAATGTCCTAGAATTAAGGGAAGTATAATCACTCCAGAAAACAAAACACCTTAAATTTGAATTGAAGTTGTTACCAACTCCTCCACAAAGAAACCAGTGGAGATTGACATTGTTTGGTTTAACATTTCTGTTTGTTAATCACTGTTATTACCTACCCATTCAACTAGGAAAAAAACAACAATGTTACTTTAAACCAAAATTTAAAAGCTCTTCTTTTGTTAGGCTGAATGAAATGTTAGCCATTGTTTAGATATTTTTGTTTAACTTTTTTTTATTTTTGAAGGCTCTTTGTAATTGTAACTATAGAAAAATTATTTTTCAGAGGGAATATGTTATTTTTGTGTCCACTCATTATTCTTTTACCATTCTTTTTATTTGTTTGTTTCATTTGGCATGAGTAGTTCCCAGACTCCCTTGCCTCTATGGGGCAAGTAGAAACTTGTTAAAAGCAGCTAAGAAGCCAGTTACCTTAAGTGAAAGTGACAATCAGGGCTGGTGTAATCTTTCCTTCCCTTGACCCCCTTTACATGTAAAAATGGTGTCTGAGCTGCCAGATCAGTCACATACCTGTGGAAGCAAGTGCTAAAAATAGATATCCTGGACCTGAGTTATTGAACTAGTTAAACAATATTCAGTGTCAGCAGCTGCATTATTTATTTTTGATGTGAGAAAAAATTAGCTCCTTATATTTAAGACACTGCTCATCAGTTTTCCTACATGTTTGTAGCAAAACCCTTCCAATATGGAGCAAAGTCAGGAGACAATTAACTATCCCAAAACTTGACTGCAGAGAAGTTATTCAGCATGGTCATCGCTGCTGATTTTACAATGATGGGTTCTATATATTAAAAGCTTCCCATTAAGTGATAACTTGGGTTCAAACAATTAATTAGATAAAATGTATATGAAAGCATGTGTTTTGCAAAGTAATGGCATGACTGGGGCAAATTTATGTACTAATTGTTCCTAGGTTTCCTGGGTGCTTCTGAGTGGTTTATATCTGCCTTGGTCATGGTTTGACACTATTTAGTGGTGCTTGTCTGCTCTGGTTTATATATTAATGGAGGCTCTTTATAGTTCTGTGGGACACATTTACGAAATGAAGCATAGTTCCTATTTTATTGTCTTCAATATAGAGAGTATATTTCAGATATACTGGAATACTGAAGGAATCTACTCTCTACCTTCTTGCTTCTCTAAAGAAGCTGGGTTATTTTTTTTTTTTTTGGAGAGCTTTTTCGCTATAGGGCGTGTGCGCTCGCCAGACAGACAGAGAGAGACATAGAGACAGAAAGCGAGAAATCTCCCCCCAGGGGGGATGGCCACGCCGCAATCCCTTCTCCATTCTCCTCTTGGGATCATGGGCACACACGCACATGCGCCTGGCGTGAGTTTTAAGTCACCGGGTCCAGGACGTGAACCGCCGTCGACTACGTGGGAGTCCAGCGACATAGCCATTACGCTAACTGCTGGTTCCCAGAAGCTATTATCTCTTTTTGTCAACATCAAGCTTGCAGACAAGAAGATGAGGTCTAAGATCGAATCCAATTGTATGTATCTAAAAATCATATTCCCATGGAATTTTATTAAGGGTTTTTACTATGTGAGGTATTTATTCTTTAAACACCCTGTGGATTTTGCAACAATAATAGCTACCCATGATAATAATTGACCCTCCCATACAGTGAGGGATATATAGATAGCACTCACCTGACTACCCTTTGACTCATATCATATATTCTGAAGCTTGTGGGATGGTTAATAAGTTTAATGACTCAACATTCTGGCACGTATTCTTTTCTGTGTAGGCCATGTTATGGAAATTTTCATTTGTGTCTTAGTCCTAATTACCTTTTTTAAAATCGAAGAAGTTCAGTTAAGTCAAATCTTGGTTACATTTCCTATTACAACTTTTTCTAAATTCGTTTCTGCAGTCATGTGCTAGAAAAAGTAAGCATTACACATTGTTTTTCAATTTTAAGTTTTCTCAGAATTGCCATTCTTGAACTTCTAACATTGTAGTATAGAGAACATTTCAGATTCACATAAACACCCAATTCTATTTAGTTGAATATTATGGGACTAATGTGTTATGCAACCTACCTGAGATCTTGCAGAGTCCTATAGTAAATTTGGAGGGATGATTTCATTCCAGATATGAGGCATTAGTATGGACATGGAAGTATTTTGTTTTGTTTTGTTTTGTTTTGGGCTCCCTTTAAAAGTATAGGTGTTTTTTCTTTCCAACATTTGTTTTTTTAATTTGAAGACTATTGTAAGATTAAATTATGATATGAACTCAATTGTCGGAGTGGAAAGTACCCTGCTCAATTTGAAGAGTCTGGAGCAGCAATCTGCAGACCCATGGGCTAAAAGCACAATATGTTGCACTGTCTGATTGAAAAATGAAAAATGCAGTAATGAGTGTCAGAGCTGAAAGATATTTAGTTATCTATTTTACTCTTTTTATTTTGCAAATGAGAAAATTAGCACTCATAAAAGAAAAGTGGCCCACTTTTGGTTAGCAGCCAGTTGGTGGAAGAATCAGAATTAAAACTATTAGCAAATTAGTATTTTTTTTCTTACTCTGTGATGCTTTCTCACAATTCTTGGAACACAGTAACTTAGTAAATGTTCCTTGAATAAGTAAATGATTAAATTAACATCAATAACTAAATATTTTCTCTGAAGCTTCTCTTTTTTTTAAATTTTCCTTTCATATCTCCAGAATCTTTCCCCAGAATTCCTTATATCCTAACTTTTTAAATCTTAATTCTTCTGATAGTAAGTAAACTCATCTGTCATCCAAGTTTCTTGTTAAGCAACCATAAAAGTCAATAATTTATTGCAATAATTTATTTCTTGGGTTATCCATATGGGGAAAAATGTCTTTGATAATAAAGATGAAAGTGAGACGGAGAAGATATTCCTTGAGAAAAGATTTCCCATTCCTGTTACACGCCATTTTCTTCCAACCAATGCCTGAAGTGGCTTTTGTCACTTACAGATGCACCATGAGAGCCAGATGTGTTCACAGTAGACGGTTCTCTGTGACCATAATTTGTGAAGTGGCAGGGACCTCTAAATTCCTGAGCCCACACTTCCCCATAATCAATGTGTATTCTGGGAACAAGTAACACTCTCACATTTTGGGATTCTATTTCAGACCGTAACATGGATTCAGTAAGAATCCCACAGTCCAACATTTAATACCAACCATTTCCCTAAATCTGAACTAACAGACCTGAATATGCACATTTGTTTACTATTAGATGAGCAATTTGTATATTTGTATATCAAACAAACCTAAAATGAAAGTGACAAACATAAACAAAGTCATCACAGGATGCTGTGACCTTCCCGATGGATATAATTACCGTGGTAAGCTAAGACTGCAGAGAGTTGTCCTCCAGGACAGAAGGAAGTAAGAAAGGTGCTGCCATACATTCTATAAAGATATTCTCTTAAAAGTAGCATGGAAATTGTCCAAAAAACCAAATTGAATACTATTAATTCCCTCTCTCTCTCTCTTTTTTTTTTTTTTTTTTTTGAGAAGTTTTTGCTATAGGGCACGTGTGCTCGCCAGACAGACAGAGACAGAGAGACAGAAAGCAAGAAATAACCCCCTGAGAGGGGATGGCCAAGCTGCAAACCCTTCTCCATTCTCCTCTCGGGATCCCGGGCATGCATGCACAAATGTCCGGTGTGAGTTTTAAGCCACTGGTTCTGGGACTCAAACTACGGTGGACTACATGGGAGTAAAACGACATAGCCATTACACTAACTGCTGGTCCCAATACTATTAATTCTCTTCATATGGGCAGTCTGAATCTGGATTTCTTTACAAACAATCCCAATTTCTCAGCCATTTTATCTTCATTTTTGTTCATCCTATGCCTGTTTGGATAACTGAAGTCTACATGTCAATTCATTTGTGCAAACAACTCAGTTTCTTGTGATGACCTGCGGTGTTCATCATGGCAGGACTACACTTTGGCAACTTTTTCCTGGTGCTAATTTTTGCCTTTATGTTATTTTAAGTTTAATAGTGATGTTTTTTCTTAAATAAGGCAAACAAAAACATTACATGAACTACATGAAGGAACCTATTCCATAAGGGTAATTTTATAAACAAATAAAACAATAGCCAAGATCATACAATTTAATGTGGTTGAAAAATCTTCTGCTTTAAAGCAGCTGTTACTTTCTGGTTTTCTGTTCATTTTGTGGTCTGTGTGTGTGTGCTCGAATTAGTCATTATTTATTGTAGTGTCTTTTGCTTTTTTGATGTTTTCTTTGAAAATGGGAAAATTTAAAAGGAGAGTAAAACAATAAGCCTTTTATATCCTAGTGTCAGTGAACTTATTAGGTACTCACCTCAACTGAGAAAGACAAGATAGAAATGTTGAGTTCAGAAATGCCAAAGAAAGGTTGCATTAAGTTTCAGAAATTTAAAATAGGATGACCATGGAATTGGAGAGAATGAATCTATACTTAGTAGTCCTAATTTGTTTTTATGGGACTGTTTGATATATCTCGAGGATCCCATTAGTAGCAGAAAATAGTCTATGCGCATATTGAGGTGGGTTAAGTAGAGTCTTTATGACTTAATTTTAAAGAGTATATTAATTTAATAGATGCAAAGTCAATAGCACTCAAAGTACCATTTAAGTCAAATCACCCTTTATTCTTATATTCTACACTCACTCAATGAGTTGAATCAAAAATGATTTTCAAAGTGAGTTGACAGTGGTCAGATTTCTTTTATCATCAGATGCCAAGACAATTATGCACACATCACATTTACAGAGTCCTCCTTCTTGAGTAGTCATTTCTATAACATTACTTTTTTTTTTTTTTTTAAAGTAGACAAGATGTGATTTTTGAGTTCAGGTTCTCAAAAAAACGTGCCAAGCTGGAATGTAATTGTAGGCTGTATTATTAACTCAAAGGCTGGCATCATTTCAGCATAAAAAAATAACAGTTATGGGAATGAGGACCCCCTTCTTTTAATCATGAAAGAGCTTGTGTATGGATATTATGAGGGATTTTCCCGAGCCTTATTCTTAAACAGATTACACTATTCAAAGTCTCAAAGAATCAAAATCGTGCTCAGCTGGGGCAGTCAATGTGCAGTCTAAACATGTGACAGATGCAGAGAAAACTTCAAAGATGCCATTACAAATGCCTGTGGAGATATTTAAGGAGCCAGATGCTACTGTTTCATGTCTTCCGCAGCTCTGAATGTGGCCTGTGATCACCTTCCAAAGAGGAGGTGTGGTTCAATATGGTGAGGAACAGAACACCACCTAATCTTTTTGTAGTTGTTTGCATACATTGTATGGCTGGAGCATGAGGGGCTAGGATCAGTGATTCTAACGGGGAGGATATGTATATGAATTTGCTATGCCTTATAAAAACATGAAGGCAAAACTGCAAAGAAATATGTATATGATGTATTCTGTGAAAGCGCTCCTGTCTAAAAAGCATGATTTATGGGTGCGTATTGCCACAGAAGCACTTTTTTTTCCTTTAACTTTTGCCATTTATTTAGACACTAAAAGAGGTAATAAATATATTCATTATGGGTAGTGTTTATTTCCCATTTTGTTTTGGTGTTGAAAAATAAATTACTTGAGACGACATATTATTAAGTGCATGTTTCATTTGCATCACAACTGCATTCTGGAGTAGAATGTAAGCGATAATTTGAGATAGACTGAAGCTCCAGGTAAACACAAAGGTAGTGAGATTTAACTAAAAATCTAAACATATCACCTGCTTTTATTTTATACGGATTTCTTTATTTTGATCGGTTTCTTTTTCAGAATAAGCTCGGTAAGAGACTTTGCTCTGTCTCAGCTTTTAAAAATACAGGCCTATTATTTCACATGGAGTAAAAGGAAGATAAAGACAACTTTTAGGGAATGTGATATGACAATAAAATAAAGTAGATATTTGAGTCTTTTTTTTTTGCATTGGAGAAAATAGTTCTACCTAAATTTATTCCTATTATATGCATGATGTAGCCTATCTTCTATTAAACCTATGGAGAAATTATTTTATTGATTTTGAATGGAAATGTGTGCGTCTTATAAAAAGCTCATATGATAATTATCTACTTGCGAAGAGATGGCTATAAGTGGAAAATAAATAGCAAAGGATATTTTTCTTTCTAATGTAAACATCTGGCAGTAATCCTTGCTTACACAATTAATGGGCATTTAATTGGCAATGATCAGTTTATTGCTGCAATATGAAGTGAATGTTTCCCCAGGAACAAACAGCTGTTGCAAGAATTTCACAGTGATTTAGCAAACACCAGGTGATAGCTGTGTCTAGAATGGAGTGTTCTGTCTCTTAGCAATTCGCGGTGCTCTGGAAAAAACAAATGAGGTTAACAGTAACAGAGGTAAAGCGATCTGATTGTCACTGACATTAAAATCTATGCAAAAACCAAACTTAATAAAATATTACATTACATTAGATGGTATCCATGGCTCAAATATATATATATATATATATATTT
>NW_006160010.1:2313958-2327179 GCF_000334495.1 Tupaia belangeri chinensis
ATGGCCACGCCGCAATCCCTTCTCCATTCTCCTCTTGGGATCATGGGCACACACGCACATGCGCCTGGCGTGAGTTTTAAGTCACCGGGTCCAGGACGTGAACCGCCGTCGACTACGTGGGAGTCCAGCGACATAGCCATTACGCTAACTGCTGGTTCCCAGAAGCTATTATCTCTTTTTGTCAACATCAAGCTTGCAGACAAGAAGATGAGGTCTAAGATCGAATCCAATTGTATGTATCTAAAAATCATATTCCCATGGAATTTTATTAAGGGTTTTTACTATGTGAGGTATTTATTCTTTAAACACCCTGTGGATTTTGCAACAATAATAGCTACCCATGATAATAATTGACCCTCCCATACAGTGAGGGATATATAGATAGCACTCACCTGACTACCCTTTGACTCATATCATATATTCTGAAGCTTGTGGGATGGTTAATAAGTTTAATGACTCAGAACATTCTGGCACGTATTCTTTTCTGTGTAGGCCATGTTATGGAAATTTTCATTTGTGTCTTAGTCCTAATTACCTTCTTTAAAATCGAAGAAGTTCAGTTAAGTCAAATCTTGGTTACATTTCCTATTACAACTTTTTCTAAATTCGTTTCTGCAGTCATGTGCTAGAAAAAGTAAGCATTACACATTGTTTTTCAATTTTAAGTTTTCTCAGAATTGCCATTCTTGAACTTCTAACATTGTAGTATAGAGAACATTTCAGATTCACATAAACACCCAATTCTATTTAGTTGAATATTATGGGACTAATGTGTTATGCAACCTACCTGAGATCTTGCAGAGTCCTATAGTAAATTTGGAGGGATGATTTCATTCCAGATATGAGGCATTAGTATGGACATGGAAGTATTTTGTTTTGTTTTGTTTTGTTTTGGGCTCCCTTTAAAAGTATAGGTGTTTTTTCTTTCCAACATTTGTTTTTTTAATTTGAAGACTATTGTAAGATTAAATTATGATATGAACTCAATTGTCGGAGTGGAAAGTACCCTGCTCAATTTGAAGAGTCTGGAGCAGCAATCTGCAGACCCATGGGCTAAAAGCACAATATGTTGCACTGTCTGATTGAAAAATGAAAAATGCAGTAATGAGTGTCAGAGCTGAAAGATATTTAGTTATCTATTTTACTCTTTTTATTTTGCAAATGAGAAAATTAGCACTCATAAAAGAAAAGTGGCCCACTTTTGGTTAGCAGCCAGTTGGTGGAAGAATCAGAATTAAAACTATTAGCAAATTAGTATTTTTTTTCTTACTCTGTGATGCTTTCTCACAATTCTTGGAACACAGTAACTTAGTAAATGTTCCTTGAATAAGTAAATGATTAAATTAACATCAATAACTAAATATTTTCTCTGAAGCTTCTCTTTTTTTTAAATTTTCCTTTCATATCTCCAGAATCTTTCCCCAGAATTCCTTATATCCTAACTTTTTAAATCTTAATTCTTCTGATAGTAAGTAAACTCATCTGTCATCCAAGTTTCTTGTTAAGCAACCATAAAAGTCAATAATTTATTGCAATAATTTATTTCCTGGGTTATCCATATGGGGAAAAATGTCTTTGATAATTAAGATGAAAGTGAGACGGAGAAGATATTCCTTGAGAAAAGATTTCCCATTCCTGTTACACGCCATTTTCTTCCAACCAATGCCTGAAGTGGCTTTTGTCACTTACAGATGCACCATGAGAGCCAGATGTGTTCACAGTAGACGGTTCTCTGTGACCATAATTTGTGAAGTGGCAGGGACCTCTAAATTCCTGAGCCCACACTTCCCCATAATCAATGTGTATTCTGGGAACAAGTAACACTCTCACATTTTGGGATTCTATTTCAGACCGTAACATGGATTCAGTAAGAATCCCACAGTCCAACATTTAATACCAACCATTTCCCTAAATCTGAACTAACAGACCTGAATATGCACATTTGTTTACTATTAGATGAGCAATTTGTATATTTGTATATCAAACAAACCTAAAATGAAAGTGACAAACATAAACAAAGTCATCACAGGACGCTGTGCCCTTACCGATGGATATAATTACCATGGTAAGCTAAGACTTTGCAGAGAGTTGTTCTCCAGGACAGAAGGAAGTAAGAAAGGTGCTGCCATACATTCTGTAATGATATTCTCTTAAAAGTAGCATGGAAATTGTCCAAAAAACCAAATTGAATACTATTAATTCCCTCTCTCTCTCTCTTTTTTTTTTTTTTTTTTTTTTTTTGGAATTTTTTTTTTATACGCACCGGCTGCTGGCCACCTTCTTCTCCATTCTCCTCTCGGGATCCCGGGAATGCATGCACAAATGTCTGGTGTGAGTTTTAAGCCACTGGTTCTGGGACTCAAACTACGGTGGACTACATGGGAGTAAAACGACATAGCCATTACACTAACTGCTGGTCCCAATACTATTAATTCTCTTCATATGGGCAGTCTGAATCTGGATTTCTTTACAAACAATCCCAATTTCTCAGCCATTTTATCTTCATTTTTGTTCATCCTATGCCTGTTTGGATAACTGAAGTCTACATGTCAATTCATTTGTGCAAACAACTCAGTTTCTTGTGATGACCTGCGGTGTTCATCATGGCAGGACTACACTTTGGCAACTTTTTCCTGGTGCTAATTTTTGCCTTTATGTTATTTTAAGTTTAATAGTGATGTTTTTTCTTAAATAAGGCAAACAAAAACATTACATGAACTACATGAAGGAACCTATTCCATAAGGGTAATTTTATAAACAAATAAAACAATAGCCAAGATCATACAATTTAATGTGGTTGAAAAATCTTCTGCTTTAAAGCAGCTGTTACTTTCTGGTTTTCTGTTCATTTTGTGGTCTGTGTGTGTGTGCTCGAATTAGTCATTATTTATTGTAGTGTCTTTTGCTTTTTGATGTTTTCTTTGAAAATGGGAAAATTTAAAAGGAGAGTAAAACAATAAGCCTTTTATATCCTAGTGTCAGTGAACTTATTAGGTACTCACCTCAACTGAGAAAGACAAGATAGAAATGTTGAGTTCAGAAATGCCAAAGAAAGGTTGCATTAAGTTTCAGAAATTTAAAATAGGATGACCATGGAATTGGAGAGAATGAATCTATACTTAGTAGTCCTAATTTGTTTTTATGGGACTGTTTGATATATCTCGAGGATCCCATTAGTAGCAGAAAATAGTCTATGCGCATATTGAGGTGGGTTAAGTAGAGTCTTTATGACTTAATTTTAAAGAGTATATTAATTTAATAGATGCAAAGTCAATAGCACTCAAAGTACCATTTAAGTCAAATCACCCTTTATTCTTATATTCTACACTCACTCAATGAGTTGAATCAAAAATGATTTTCAAAGTGAGTTGACAGTGGTCAGATTTCTTTTATCATCAGATGCCAAGACAATTATGCACACATCACATTTACAGAGTCCTCCTTCTTGAGTAGTCATTTCTATAACATTACTTTTTTTTTTTTTTTTAAAATAGACAAGATGTGATTTTTGAGTTCAGGTTCTCAAAAAAACGTGCCAAGCTGGAATGTAATTGTAGGCTGTATTATTAACTCAAAGGCTGGCATCATTTCAGCATAAAAAAATAACAGTTATGGGAATGAGGACCCCCTTCTTTTAATCATGAAAGAGCTTGTGTATGGATATTATGAGGGATTTTCCCGAGCCTTATTCTTAAACAGATTACACTATTCAAAGTCTCAAAGAATCAAAATCGTGCTCAGCTGGGGCAGTCAATGTGCAGTCTAAACATGTGACAGATGCAGAGAAAACTTCAAAGATGCCATTACAAATGCCTGTGGAGATATTTAAGGAGCCAGATGCTACTGTTTCATGTCTTCCGCAGCTCTGAATGTGGCCTGTGATCACCTTCCAAAGAGGAGGTGTGGTTCAATATGGTGAGGAACAGAACACCACCTAATCTTTTTGTAGTTGTTTGCATACATTGTATGGCTGGAGCATGAGGGGCTAGGATCAGTGATTCTAACGGGGAGGATATGTATATGAATTTGCTATGCCTTATAAAAACATGAAGGCAAAACTGCAAAGAAATATGTATATGATGTATTCTGTGAAAGCGCTCCTGTCTAAAAAGCATGATTTATGGGTGCGTATTGCCACAGAAGCACTTTTTTTTCCTTTAACTTTTGCCATTTATTTAGACACTAAAAGAGGTAATAAATATATTCATTATGGGTAGTGTTTATTTCCCATTTTGTTTTGGTGTTGAAAAATAAATTACTTGAGACGACATATTATTAAGTGCATGTTTCATTTGCATCACAACTGCATTCTGGAGTAGAATGTAAGCGATAATTTGAGATAGACTGAAGCTCCAGGTAAACACAAAGGTAGTGAGATTTAACTAAAAATCTAAACATATCACCTGCTTTTATTTTATACGGATTTCTTTATTTTGATCGGTTTCTTTTTCAGAATAAGCTCGGTAAGAGACTTTGCTCTGTCTCAGCTTTTAAAAATACAGGCCTATTATTTCACATGGAGTAAAAGGAAGATAAAGACAACTTTTAGGGAATGTGATATGACAATAAAATAAAGTAGATATTTGAGTCTTTTTTTTTTGCATTGGAGAAAATAGTTCTACCTAAATTTATTCCTATTATATGCATGATGTAGCCTATCTTCTATTAAACCTATGGAGAAATTATTTTATTGATTTTGAATGGAAATGTGTGCGTCTTATAAAAAGCTCATATGATAATTATCTACTTGCGAAGAGATGGCTATAAGTGGAAAATAAATAGCAAAGGATATTTTTCTTTCTAATGTAAACATCTGGCAGTAATCCTTGCTTACACAATTAATGGGCATTTAATTGGCAATGATCAGTTTATTGCTGCAATATGAAGTGAATGTTTCCCCAGGAACAAACAGCTGTTGCAAGAATTTCACAGTGATTTAGCAAACACCAGGTGATAGCTGTGTCTAGAATGGAGTGTTCTGTCTCTTAGCAATTCGCGGTGCTCTGGAAAAAACAAATGAGGTTAACAGTAACAGAGGTAAAGCGATCTGATTGTCACTGACATTAAAATCTATGCAAAAACCAAACTTAATAAAATATTACATTACATTAGATGGTATCCATGGCTCAAATATATATATATATATATATATATTTGTGTGTGTATGTATATACATATATATGTGTATATATATATATATTTACATAAATAAAGAATTTCTTCAAGAAGCAAATATTAAGTTGGCATGACGTTAATCTATGTCCAAGCACTATTTTATGTCTTGTTTTAGAGATATATGGTGGATGAGTTTTTTTTTTTGTATTCTAATTCTTTATCTTTTCAAGAGTTAGAAAATTTGATAGTCATGATTCTAATTTTTTGATTAAAAAGTTACCGAAGTCATTCAGTGGTTACTGACAATTACATTTTTTCTTAATAGATTTTATTCAACTGTCTAGAATTAAATGCACCCCTTTTTAATTTGCATTGCTTGTGAGCTGCTTTCCCATTAAGTTTTAAATAAAAAGTTTTTCATTTTTCATTATGCACTCTTATTACTAATTTAATAAAATGATAATAGCTATGCAAACTTTCTGTTACTACTCAGCTTTTGGCATAGATTAAATTATACATTTTACATGGAGCAAACTGGCAGACACAGTTATTTCATAAAGCTGAGTTTCATTAGTGGAGAAAGTAATTTTGCTTCAGTAAAAAAAGAATGCTTTTATTTACTCTACTACTTAGTATTAGCTTATGCTAGAATCTATGAACAATGAACTCCAATGAACAAAGCATTAAGGGCCAATTTATAGAACAATGCTTTTATTTTTTCATGTATGCATTCTGCAATAATTCATCTCCATGACAAAAGTAGACAATCAATCATCTTCTATTGTGCCTTTCTCAATAAAATTACCATTCTTGATGTAACAAAAGAAAGCTGCCTAAGTAACAGGAACAGTTTTACATGCTCAAATCAATAAATTGACCATCCTTCCAAAAACCTTTATCCATTAATATTACAATGTAGTTTTATGTTTAACTTATCTATATTAATATTAAATTATTGTTAAATAGCATTATTCTTTTTTTTATTCAAGAAAACAATGAGAAATAGGAAAACAGTTTAAAGAAAATCTTGCAAATGTTTCAGTGACAAAACTTTTTGGTCTAAGAACGTGGACATATTATCATCCTATAATTGTGTATAAGGTAAAATATGTCACATACAAATAATAAAATAAAATAAAAGTTCTGAAATCATATGGAATGTATGTATTATTACAAAATGTATTTTAAAAGTATGTAAAAATGGCACATTTCAGGTAATTCTGTAGTACATGGTCTTGTTCTTAAAATGAGATATTTCTATGCAACATATGTTAAACATAAAAACTTGTGCATATATTATAAAAAGTGAAAACTGTAAAGATAATGTAAAGGAGGCATAAAGTTCAAAAATTATGTGCAAGTTTTGATACTAGAAAAATTAGGAAGGAATAATATAGATATAGATGTAGCTTCATCTCAATTCTATTTTGGGGGGAGGTAAGAATTATTTATTTAATTTTATTTATTATTAATTTTCTTTTTAAATTTTAATTAACAATTTAATTTATCATTATTATTATAATTATTGTTTTACAATTTGCATTAGAGCACATGTGCTTACCAGAGAGAGGCAGAGAGAAAGAGAGAGAGAGAGAAAATGAGAAAACAAGTCACCAGGTTGGGACTTAAAACCGTGGTCAGCCCTGTGGGAGTCCAGTGCCTTCAACACCACGCCACCTTCTGGTCCTGAAATAACTAGCTTTTTTATTTCAACTGGGATAGAAATTTCCCATTAAAAAAAGTAAAAGTTTTTGGAAATTTTCTAGCCAATGTAAACTGCAAAATTGACATATATATTTCATTTTCATGCAATGTCAATATATAGTCCTATTATAACCCCAAACATCTCTCAGAGATCCAATGGAAGTACAAAATTCTTAGATTAAAATCTGAATAGTTTCTATATAACCTACAAGAGTACAGGATTAATTTAAGCTAACAACACTTATGTCATTAACTATTTCAAAATTCAGATGACTTTAGAACCTCTGAATTATACATTTTACATGGAGCAAACTGGCAGACACAGTTATTTCATAAAGCTGAGTTTCATTAGTGGAGAAAGTAATTTTGCTTCAGTAAAAAAAGAATGCTTTTATTTACTCTACTACTTAGTATTAGCTTATGCTAGAATCTATGAACAATGAACTCCAATGAACAAAGCATTAAGGGCCAATTTATAGAACAATGCTTTTATTTTTTCATGTATGCATTCTGCAATAATTCATCTCCATGACAAAAGCAGACAATCAATCATCTTCTATTGTGCCTTTCTCAATAAAATTACCATTCTTGATGTAACAAAAGAAAGCTGCCTAAGTAACAGGAACAGTTTTACATGCTCAAATCAATAAATTGACCATCCTTCCAAAAACCTTTATCCATTAATATGACAATGTAGTTTTATGTTTAACTTATCTATATTAATATTAAATTATTGTTAAATAGCATTATTCTTTTTTTTATTCAAGAAAACAATGAGAAATAGGAAAACAGTTTAAAGAAAATCTTGCAAATGTTTCAGTGACAAAACTTTTTGGTCTAAGAACGTGGACATATTATCATCCTATAATTGTGTATAAGGTAAAATATGTCACATACAAATAATAAAATAAAATAAAAGTTCTGAAATCATATGGAATGTATGTATTATTACAAAATGTATTTTAAAAGTATGTAAAAATGGCACATTTCAGGTAATTCTGTAGTACATGGTCTTGTTCTTAAAATGAGATATTTCTATGCAACATATGTTAAACATAAAAACTTGTGCATATATTATAAAAAGTGAAAACTGTAAAGATAATGTAAAGGAGGCATAAAGTTCAAAAATAATGTGCAAGTTTTGATACTAGAAAAATGAGGAAGGAATAATATAGATATAGATGTAGCTTCATCTCAATTCTATTTTGGGGGGAGGTAAGAATTATTTATTTAATTTTATTTATTATTAATTTTCTTTTTAAATTTTAATTAACAATTTAATTTATCATTATTATTATAATTATTGTTTTACAATTTGCATTAGAGCACATGTGCTTACCAGAGAGAGGCAGAGAGAAAGAGAGAGAGAGAGAAAATGAGAAAACAAGTCACCAGGTTGGGACTTAAAACCGTGGTCAGCCCTGTGGGAGTCCAGTGCCTTCAACACCACGCCACCTTCTGGTCCTGCTACATACCAGTTCGGAATAACTAGCTGTTTTATTTCAACTGGGATAGAAATTTCCCATTAAAAAAAGTAAAAGTTTTTGGAAATTTTCTAGCCAATGTAAACTGCAAAATTGACATATATATTTCATTTTCATGCAATGTCAATATATAGTCCTATTATAACCCCAAACATCTCTCAGAGATCCAATGGAAGTACAAAATTCTTAGATTAAAATCTGAATAGTTTCTATATAACCTACAAGAGTACAGGATTAATTTAAGCTAACAACACTTATGTCATTAACTATTTCAAAATTCAGATGACTTTAGAACCTCTGAAGACTTTCTTTAATTGTATTTTCCTTTTTCTGAATTAATGAGGCCAGGCCATAACATGTTTCAAGAAAATGAAGTCCTCTGTTTCAGAAATGCAAATGCAGTGGTTTAGCATCCTAGCTACTACAACTGAGAATAGTTTTGTTACTGTATATAGGACATAATAATAATTCATAATCATTTATACATGAATTATTTAATTAAATTCTGAATAACATCTGCTCATAATATTAGTAGTGTCTGAATTTAGTTCATGAATTCCTCCACCATGTCACTAGAATGGCATTCTAACTTCATAGTAAAGTAAATACATTACCATATTTGGTTGGACATTACTTTTTAATCTCTAATAATTAACTTAAAATTGCAATATAAAGTACTCCTATAGCTGAAAGTTTAAAGTAAATGTTAATAAAAATTCTGCTGTGGGGGCTGGCAGGTGGCCTGGTGGTTAAAGGTGCTAAACTCCCACATGACTGGCCATGGATCAAGTCCTAGACCTGGCACGGTGGTTAAAGGTGCTGAACTCCCACATGACTGGCCACGGATCAAGTCCTAGACCTGGCACCTTGCTTTCTCACTTTCCCTTTCTATCTCTCTCTGCCTGTCTCTGGTCAAACTAAAAGCTAATAATAATCAATAAAATAAAATAAATTATTCTTTAAAAAAATTCTACTATTATCTATTTTAAATTAATGTTTTAATTTAATTAGGCCTCTGTAGACTTTATATAGTTTATCCTGATTCTCTTTCTTTTTCCCATAGTTTTGTTATTTCATCTTGATTTAATGCCCGATATGATATAATGCATTATCTACCCAGATCTATTATGGACAATTAGTTCTTAATAAGAGTCTTGCTTGTTTATGTGAAACTTCAACTTCATGCAAAAGAATTTTTTCAGAGACAACTGGAAAGCCGCTTTTTGTTGGACACTTCATGTTTGTCTTACCATCCTTAGCTATAGTTGCTAAAGAAAGAAAAAACAGAAGCTTTCTCCAGGAAAGCAGATTCTTTATTATACATGGCAATACTGTGGAACTATTCCTTATCACAGACAATCTCTGCCAGGCATTGAGCTTTTAGCTCTGTATCCTGTGTCTCAAGCAGCTTTTCTCGCTCGGTTAGTCACATACTTTCTCTTGTAGCCATCCCAACCTCTCTTCCTTATGCCCTCTACCCTTCTCCCACCTCCATCTTTTTTCTCTTTCTTTCCTAATATGGCCAGCTTAATGAAAGTGTAAAGAACCACATCCTCAGTGTTTCCTTACAACTTTCTCTGTGGAGGCAAAATGTAGGACCCGGGATGTTACCATCCAGTGCCATTTGATTAATCCTGGGACTTTGTTATATTAATATTCACATTTTAGAATTATTACTACTGTCCCTGACGACCCTTGGTTTCTGTGTCTTACGGATGGCAATGTTTGCTTTGGTCATTTGCACTTTCCAGAGACACAGAGAAAGGGAGAGGGAGAAACGACCCCGTCACGGGGGCATACCACACTGCAATCCCTTCTCCATTTCTCCTTTTGGGGTTTTGGGCGCACACAGATGTGCACTTGGCATATTTCGAGCCGCTGGGTCCCAGACTCAAACTGTGTAGGAGGCTATGTGGGGTCTGACTCCCCTAACGACTAGGCCACTGACCTGGCTTGGCGACATTTACTTCTCACACACATCCCAACAGACAAAAAAACAAAGAAAACAAAGCCAAATATATTTGCAGATACAAAAGCCAAGAATATTCTATCAATATTTGAAGTTTCTTTGTTTTCCTTACTCTTTTCATGACCTTATTTTGTGTTTGTTTTTATTTCTGATCTATACAGCCACGAAATCTTTCTCATACCTTGTCAATTGTTCTTAGTAGTCTGCGATTATGGTTTCCTGAAGAATTTAGGTAGAGAATGTAAGTTGGAATCATAAATATCAGAAAAAAATCCAGCCTGACCTCTTGGATGAGTAACTTCTACCTTGTGACTACTGCATTGCAGTGATTCTCACATTTAGTGGGATCCACTGGAGGGTCTGTTAAAACACAGTTTATGGGCTTGCTGTTGGTGTGGTAGTTACCGTAGCTGAATCTCATATGGCCAGCTGCACAGTTAGAGTCCTGGACCTTGTGGCTTGAGAGGCATGCTAGGCATCCATGTATGTGTGCCCAATATCCTGAGAGAAGAAGGAAGAGAAGAGATTGCAGTGTGGCCGTGGCCATCTCTTCCCCCATCATGAGGTGCGACTTCTCTCTCTCTCTGTCTCTCTCTCCAGTGAGGATGCACAACCTAGAGTAAACAGAACAAAAAATATAGTTCACTGAGGTCCACTTCCAGAGTTTCTGACTCAGTAGAGCAGTGAGTGGTAGAGAATTTGCATTTCTAGCCAATTGCTGATTCTGCTGGTCCTTGGAGACTTTGAGAACCATCATTATGTTAGTTGAGCTCAGATATTTTACATCTTAAAATTGTGAAGCCTATAAATCCAGTGAATTTATATTTATCAATTTTGACTTTAAAAAATATTATTTAGGGACCAGCAGATGGCATAATGGTTATGTTGCTGGACTCCCACATAGTAGAGCTTAGTTTGAGTACTGGACCCAGTGGCTTAAGACTCACACCAGACACACGTTTGTGCGTGCCCAAAATTCCAAGAAGTGTAGGGAGAAGAAGGGATTGTGGCATGGCTATCCCCCCTTGGTAGTGATTTATCATTTTCTGTCTCTCTGTCTCTCTAGTGAGTGCACATGCCCTATAGCAAAAATCTCTCTACACACACACACACACACACACACACACACACACTTTATAATGTAATAATTTGAAAAATGCTACATTTGGCCATATTGAACAGACTATAGGCTGAATATATTTTTGACTCAATGCAATTGGTACCTTCAGACTGATGTCACCAAATCCTAAACTTATTCTGCAAAGCTGTTTTTTGTTTTGATTTGTTTTAATAAAAATGTAGGTATTAAATTATTTATATATCTTGGGCCAGCAGGTGGTGTGGTGGTTAAGTTGCTGAACTCCCATGTGACGGACTATAGTTTGAGTCCCAGACCTGGTAGTTTGAAGGTCACCCAGACTCACGTGGATGTGTACCCAGAATCCCAGGAGGAGAGTGGAGAAGGGACTGCAGTATGGTCATCCACCTAGGGGGTGATTTCACACTTTCTCTGTCACTTTCTCCATCTCTCTGACATGCACACGAAATCCTGTGGAAAAAACCAATTTACAAATTACACTTTCGTATTGTTTTTTCTTGCAATTAAACCTTCCTGCCTTTGCTTGCTTTGCTATCCTTTGCAAATTCTTCAACATATGACCTTAGTCATGCTCTGGCAATGACCTCCCTTCTGACTTCTGTCTGCTCTTCAAAGATGTGACTCCAAGTCACATCAGCCTATGACGTGATGCTTAATGGAGCTGGACTGGATCTCACATGCCTGACTATGTGGTTTGAGTTCTGTACCTGGTGGCTTGAAATGAATTCCACATATGTAAGCATGGTTATTCAAAATCTCAAAAGAAGGGCGAAATAGAGAAGAAATTGCAACATGACCATCCCCCATGGGCAGTGCTTCCTCACTTTCACTCTCTCTGTGAAGTACACATGCCTCTGGCAAAAGTTAAAAAAATTCTAACTTTAAGTCCATCCAAACATTCATCTTTCTCTAATATGTGTGGACTGCTGAGTGCTGATGGGAAAAGTGATGCTGTAACCACCACAGATCTCTGACTTCCAGTCTCAGCTGGGTCCAGAAGGCTTTCTGTTGCTCCTCCTTTCTTCATTTGCTTCACTGTTCTATCACTGTGCCTACTTCGAAACTTACCTTTCTAAATTTTTTAGGCAATCACACTACTTACCACTCTGCATATGATTGTAATTCCTGCTTTATAAAAAAAGTGCTAAAAATCACATAGAAATGCTCTTCGCCATTAAATCCATTTGTCCCTCCCAACAAGGGATAAGAATAAGACCCTCATTTTTTTTTAATTTTCCAGAGAGAAAAAAAATGAATAAGTAAATAAAGTTAAATTTAAAAAAATTCTAAAACATTTTGTTTAAAAACCAATTTGGACCAGCAGGTGGCATGGTGGTTAAAGGTGTTGGACTCACACATGGTCAACCTCAGTTTGACTCCCGGACCCGACTACCTGCTTTCTCTCTTCCTCTCTCACTCTATCCCTCTCTGGTCAAATAAAAAATAAGTGAGTAAGTAAAGTCAAATAAAAAATAATTCTGAAGAAAAAATATTGTTTAGTTTTCCAGAGGGAAAGTGAACAAGGAAAATCTTTCCTCAAGGGAGATGGTCACACTGCAATCTCCTTTCCTCCATTTCTCCCTCCTGGGATTTTGGGCACACACACACATGCACCTGACATAGTTTTCAGGCCTCTGTCTTGGAAGCTAGAACCATACGGTCAGGCATGTTGATCCAGCTGCCTTAACACCAAGCCATTGGCTGGCGCTAAGACTGTCATTCTTAAAACAAATCCTGCTCCCAGTGATCTGGATGTATTTTTTTTTTTTTTAGAGGGTTTTTGCCATAGGGCGTGTGTGCTCGCCAGACAAACACAGAGAGACAAAGAGATAGTAAGTGAGAAATCACAC
>NW_006160010.1:2327223-2374723 GCF_000334495.1 Tupaia belangeri chinensis
CTCCATTCTCCTCTTGGGATCTTGGGCACACATGCACATGCGCCCGGCGTGAGTTTTAAGCCACTGGGTCCGGGACATGAACCACAGTCAACTATGTGGGAGTCCAGTGACATAGCCATTACTCTAACTGCTGGTCCCCTGGATGTATTTCTTTAAAAGAACTTCATTTCATTCATTATTCCTCATTTCAGCTATTTATTTGTCACTACTTCACTTCTTTCATGGCAGCATTAAAGTCATCCTAAATCTCTTCCAGGTTTTCTGTTTCTTCCTGGACACCAATCTCTCTCCCCTCTCCCTGGCCCACTAATTGAAATATTCGCCCCTTCTCACTGTTACCACCCCTAAACTTTTTGTCAGCTGATAGCTGACATCATTCATCTAAATATATTTTCTTCTCTTAGCTTCTACATTTTGATCTCTTTTTTTTCCTCTGTCCATTTTCGAATACTATTTTCTTCTGGCTTCAGAAAGCAGAATGATTGTCTCTATCACAGCCTTTGAAACACCTCCAAATGCAGTCCCCAGCTTGCTCTCCTCCCTGAATACAAATCCATAAATTCAGCTGTCACCTGGAGACCCTCTCCTAGAAATCCCCTCCTTACTTCACACTCAGGTTAAGCTTATCATCTTTGTCCCCTAAATGTTTTTCTAATCATGTGGACTTACATGCTTAGGAATAAACAGCTCGACACAATATATACTATTCTAGTTGAGTCAGTAGACTTTGGAGTCCTTCCTTACACCTGCATGATCGGCATGGGTTGTACTGTTGCATCTCTGTTTGTTTTCTATAGAATTAGGATGACAAAGTAACAATACATACTTTTAGGTACATAGTGAAATGCATATGATATAATATATGTGAAATACGTCTGCTTGAAATACAAAATGTTACATAATGTGAGATTACTAGTAATAATGACATCATTAGTATCTTTCCAAGAAGATAAAAAGCTAGTAGGCAGAGCTGATTAATCATGTCTCAAGAGAATATTGTCTGCACCAGTAAGGAGGTTTATTTTGTTTTTGAATTTCAAGTCATGATACTCAGCAAGTTTGTGTCCATACGAGAGAGGAGAGAGAAGGAGACACAGAGAAACACTTTGACATGGAAAATGTCCCTTTATGTGGTTCTTAATATTTTCCGATGATTTGTTTCTTCTGGGTTTTTGTATCTTATAAGCTTATTGCAGGACTGGTCCTTTTTTATATATTGAACTTTTAGGATGTTCCCTTTTTCTCTCTTTTATTGAGGAGTGGAGGGCTTATATGCCCCTTTGACTGACAATATATACTATTCTAGTTGAGTCAGTAGACTTTGGAGTCCTTCCTTACACCTGCATGATCGGCATGGGTTGTACTGTTGCATCTCTGTTTGTTTTCTATAGAATTAGGATGACAAAGTAACAATACATACTTTTAGGTACATAGTGAAATGCATATGATATAATATATGTGAAATACGTCTGCTTGAAATACAAAATGTTACATAATGTGAGATTACTAGTAATAATGACATCATTAGTATCTTTCCAAGAAGATAAAAAGCTAGTAGGCAGAGCTGATTAATCATGTCTCAAGAGAATATTGTCTGCACCAGTAAGGAGGTTTATTTTGTTTTTGAATTTCAAGTCATGATACTCAGCAAGTTTGTGTCCATACGAGAGAGGAGAGAGAAGGAGACACAGAGAAACACTTTGACATGGAAAATGTCCCTTTATGTGGTTCTTAATATTTTCCGATGATTTGTTTCTTCTGGGTTTTTGTATCTTATAAGCTTATTGCAGGACTGGTCCTTTTTTATATATTGAACTTTTAGGATGTTCCCTTTTTCTCTCTTTTATTGAGGAGTGGAGGGCTTATATGCCCCTTTGACTGATTTTTTTTTTCTTTTAAAAATTGTATTCTCTTTTGTTCAAGTTATTCTGAACTTCCAGATGCCTCCCTTATCTTCCAAAGTGGTATTATATTTTCTCATATTATGAGAATTCTGAGAGCTGTTCATCCCTCTTAAGCCATCTTATCTTTTATTAACTAAGGCCTAAAAATCATAAAGACTTCTATGGGAACTTTTGGAAAAGTGCTCTTTCCGAAGACTGTAATTCGAGGTCTACTGCGTCAAGCTCCACCACTCCTTGATTATCACAAATTCTAACCAAATATGGCAACCTAATATGAAAATTTATATCACCTTTAAATCCACAGATTAGGATTTGTTGATAAGAATTTGTTGTGGAAGTAAGTACTTGATTGTTTGTTTTACTTTGTGTCAACAGGGAAAGCTCAAACGTTGAAAGATGCTGAGTTTAAATAATAAGATAGCTTGCATTTGTTCTATGATCAAAGATGCATGTTACCGTTGAAACTGCATTTAGGGTAAATTTAGTGTTTTCTGTTTGTAATGGCATCATCCATTTCTTTTTTCTGGCCACACATTTTTCTCCCAAATAAGTATATAGAATCCATAGTTTTTACACTTTACACATCTCTTTCAGAATCATAGAGCCTGTTTATATAATAGAAATTAAACTTGCTGAAGCCAAGTAATTTATCATGTTACAGTTAATCTGTTTTTAGCACAGTATTTCCACTCAGTAACAGCTTTCACTGGTTTAGAAATAAAGGACATGATAAAATTTTCTTGCCTATGTTGATTTTTTAAAATGAATCTGTAGAACTATTACTTTAAAAATACTTTACAGTTATTTCTTTTTTACAAAGCAATCCAAGTTTATTGCAAGATATTTAAACAGTATAAAAAGGAGTGAATTTAAAAGTATAAAATCTTCGATAATCCAGTTTCTCAGAAAGAACTTCCAATAGTATTTTATATTATCCCCCAAATTGTACTTATATACTAATAAACGCTGTGTACAAAAATCAGTACGATGTCATACTGTGTTTACTGACCGACCGACAACATGCTTGTTTCACTTAATATTATATCATGGACCTTTTCTGTTTTGGTTGTTTTAGTTCTGCTTAATTTTTTTCTTTGCCAGAGGGTACATTTACACACACATGAGAGAGAGAAAACGACAAAGCACTCCTCCCTCAGCCAGGGGTCCTGGTCATACTGTAACCCCTTTTCTCTATTCCATCATGGTTCTGGACACTCACATGAGCTCCTGACACAACAAGCCATTAGGGCTAGGATCGACTAGACCCTGGGCCAGCCATGCTTCCTCTGCACAGCCTCTAACTGCTGCACTGCAGGACTGCTGTCCCTTTCCCCCACCCACAACCTCACCCCTTCTTTTTAAGTCATGATATCTCCATGTAAGAACCCTTTCCCCCAAGCCTCCAAGCTGAGACTGTAGTCACATGTTCCTATGCCTGGCTTTTTTCAGGCAGGGTCTTTCTATACTGCCCACACTAAACTCCATCTTTTAATGCTCCCACCTCAGGCTTCCTGAGCCACTGGAATTACAGGTGCTGTCAAATCCTTTGGGTTAGGTAAGAGTCTCCTTTTGGTCTCAGCCTATAGAGCACAGAGTCTTAGCAATACACATCACCGTGACTGGGTCATGCTTTTCATTTTTAATAGCTGCATAATACTCTAATATCTGGAAGACCCATCCCTTATCCAATTAACATATCTCTAAATCATTTCCAGTATTTCATTACTAAAGACAAAATTATAATTTACATATTTGGACACATATTTTTGCATGCTAGTGTGAATATTGTTATAGAACCCATATCTACACAAGATCAAAGGGAATACACATGCAAATAGTAGTTAATACTGATAAATTGCTTTCAGTTACAATGGTTCCATTGTATGTAAAACCCAACAATACATGGTCTCCTTGATTGTAACTGCATCACTTCTGGAAATTATTTGTCTGTATGTGTTTTTGTATTTATTTTGGCTAGAGAAAACCTAAAGTTGGTTTAAGTGTTTCGAATTCAAAAATACCCAGGCCAGCTCTGTGGACTAGCAGTAATGTGTCACCTAAGAGAACTGGACCCCATGTGGTGACTGCTGTTCCAACTTCCTGCCCATGCCGCCTGAAACAGGCTGGGCACATACACAAACATACATGATGTGATGAGTTGGAGGACTAAAGGAAGAGGATCGTGGTGTGAACAGACCTTGTGGAGGATCTCCTCTCTCTTATCATATGCAGGCCATTGTGAGTAAACGAAAACAAAGTTGTGTATTCTGAGCTGGGCTGGGCAGGTTCAGGTCCCAGTTACATGCTAGGCATGCATGCTCATGATCCTGATTGGCTGAGAAGCCTGGCAGGTTTTGGGCAAGGGGCTGTGGCATGAGATCCCATAGAGGGTGTTCCTCACTCTCTCTTTCTTGTAAAATAAATAAATTTTAAAAGTTCTTGTATTCTCTCAGTGTTTGTTTTTGCCCTTACCCTCACCTTTCTGTTTTGTTTGTTTGTTTGTTGGTTGGTTTTTAATTTTGCCAGAGGTTATATGCTCTTGCTGACCAGAGATCCAACTTCCTGCCCACGCCGCCTGAAACAGGCTGGGCACATACACAAACATACATGATGTGATGAGTTGGAGGACTAAAGGAAGAGGATCGTGGTGTGAACAGACCTTGTGGAGGATCTCCTCTCTCTTATCATATGCAGGCCATTGTGAGTAAACGAAAACAAAGTTGTGTATTCTGAGCTGGGCTGGGCAGGTTCAGGTCCCAGTTACATGCTAGGCATGCATGCTCATGATCCTGATTGGCTGAGAAGCCTGGCAGGTTTTGGGCAAGGGGCTGTGGCATGAGATCCCATAGAGGGTGTTCCTCACTCTCTCTTTCTTGTAAAATAAATAAATTTTAAAAGTTCTTGTATTCTCTCAGTGTTTGTTTTTGCCCTTACCCTCACCTTTCTGTTTTGTTTGTTTGTTTGTTGGTTGGTTTTTAATTTTGCCAGAGGTTATATGCTCTTGCTGACCAGAGACAGAGACAGAGACAGAGACAGAGAGAGCAATAGGGATGTGAAAAAAATACCCTCTATGGGAAGTTGGTCATGCCATGAACCATTCTCCTCTGTATCTCCCTCCCTTTGGGATTTTGGGCACATATATGTGCCTCTCATGTTTCTCACATGGCTGGGTTCTGGACTCAAATCACACAATCAGCCATGTGAGATCCAGTCATCCTCCTTCACTTGGCTGGCTCTCATGTTTGGTTTGGTTTACGTTCCCCACTTGGTTCTTCCTATTAGACATATCTAAATAGAACTGGGCATATAAATTCTATGTAGTTGTATATGTTAGACACACTTTTCTTTTTAAAAAAATTTCAAAATTATTTATAACATTTTATCTTACGAAAAAAATTTCAAAATGATTGATAACATTTTACCTCATGAAACTTTATAACATTTTACCTCACGAAAGGTCTCTGCCTTTCACGTTATGCTTAGAAAGGCCTTTCTCATTCCAGTTATCTTCTCCTTCATTTCTGATTTAACTATAATTGTAGAGCTCATTTATTCATTTTGGTGGAATAGAAGCAATGTCTTTTTAAACTTTAGAAGAATATACCAATATATTTCTATTTTGTCTTACATAAGCTGTGTTTTTCAAATACTTAAATGTAACTGCTTTATGAAAAGTGTGTCTGACTTGCTTAAAAAAGAAAAAGAAAGCTAACATATATATTCAAGACATAGACACAACTAAACCTTATGGCTAAACACAAGAAGTGCTAGCAGGAACAGCAAAAATATACTTACAAGTTAAGGAGACAGTTGAAAATAAGACTATAAAGAGAATTTAGTAGAAGTGAACTCTTCATTTTAGAGAAGAAAAAATTCCATAACTTGATGGTCTTTGTGAAAATAACAGGATCAGCAGCAATAATAATTTACTTCTCTCTAATGATTGCTGAACAGAAAGTCTGAGCCAAAAAAGAGAGACCTTTTGATTAGATATTAATACATATATTCTGGCAATGAAAATGATTAAACATTGAAACAAGTTAAGGAGGCCTCTAAAAATTAGATTTCTGCTTATCCTGTAAGCATCTTGACACATAAGATTAGATGGGGATACAGGAGGCACTCTTGACATACTTTTCAATATTTTTTGAAAATATCTGAAACATCAAATTTAGATTCATATTCTTGGACATATTCTGAAAGTTTAATTTGGTCTTAAGATTAACAATGAATCATCCTATTTGTAAAATGGTTTCCCTGTTTTATGTAAAATGATTTTCCCTTTTTTATTGGTTGATTGCCAGTCCATTTCATCATACAAACAATTTTTCAAAGTTTCTGAGTTGTTAAAAGCAATTAATTTTTGGTGAGTTTAACACCCTTCTTTTTTTTCTTTTGGAGAGGTTTTTGCTATTGGGCGTGTGCACTTGCCAGAAAGACAGAGAGAGACAGAGAGACAGAAAGTGAGCCCCCCCAAGGGGAATGGTCATACCACAACCCCTTCTCCTCCATGAGATTCCAATTTTTGACTGTGATAAAAGACGTCCAGAGATTGCTCAGTCTGGATCTTTACACCCTTGATCTGATCCCCAAATGTCATGCCAGCCCAGTCTCCACCCCCACTGCTTCACGAGTCTCAGTGTAGTCAAGCTACACTCTTTACCTATTTTCCAATTGACTGAACTTCCCTTCCTTCCATCTCCCCATTTATCTATATGTCTACTGCCTCACTATACCTATGGCATCCCCACCATTTGTAATGAATGTTCTTTTCATTTCCATCTGCGAAAACTTCATTCACTGCTTATAGGGTATATCCCAGGAAGTTTCCCTACTCTATTAGATGGGGATTCATTATGCAGCTAGCACTTTGTGTCTTTATCTCTACATCTACACAGTAAACTCAGCCAAACAAGTGTAACACATGTCTTTTTCTAGTAAATCATTCTGTTTTCTAAGGAGCATGTCATACATAGTCTCTGCAAATTCGTCTAATTAGTAATACAAGAATCACAACTTGAGGTTGTATCCTCCTAGGCTTCACCTGGCTATTACATGAGGATCCTGAGGAGTGCGGATAGGGAATCCCATCAAAAAGAAAGTTTAGAGATTATATACTTTTAATTTTTTTTTAATTTTAGGAGAGATTTTTGCTATAGGGCACATGTGTTCATCAGAAAGACAGAGAGAGACAGAGACAGAAAGTGAGAAATCACCCCCTGGAGGGATGGCCATGTCAAAATCTCTTCTCCATTCTCCTCTTGGGACCTTGGGCATGCACGCACATGCACCCAGTGTGAGTTTAAGCCACCAGGTCTGGGGCTTGAACTGCGGTCGACTACATGGGAGTCCAACGACATAGCCATTATGCCATCTACTGGTCCCAAGATTATTAACATTCACGTACTTATTGAAAGGTGAAGGTAATGAATGAGTCCTTTCTTATTTCTTTGGAATTTCCTATTCAAGGAGATTTACGCAGGTCTATTTTGTTTTGGCTTTTCCACATTTCTTGTCTCTGATATTCACCAGAATGCATTGGTCAGAAGGGTGTTAAACTTGGGACTAGCAGTTGGCATAATGGCTATGTCGCTGGACTCTCATGTGGTCGACTGTGATTTGAGTCCTGGACCTGGTGGCTTAATATGCACCCACAAGATCCCGAGAGGAAAATGGAAAAGAAGGGGTTGTGGTGTGACCGTTCCCTCTGGGGGGCTCACTTTCTGTCTCTCTGTCTCTCTCTGTCTTTCTAGCAAGTGCACGCGCCCAATAGCAAAAACCTCTCCAAAAGAAAAAAAAAGGGTGTTAAACTCACCAAAAATTAATTGCTTTTATTTATCAACTCAGAAATATTTTAAGCAGGCTTGGAAGTCTTAAAGACACGGATTACTTTTAGGCAACATTTTCAGTTCTTATGAAAGACTTTAAAGCAATGTGATGGACAGAGAGTTCAACTACTGTAATGTTCTATTTGTCTTTAGGTTACTAGTTAAACATTACCAAATGACTGCTCACAACTGTGGAAAGAGCCTGAGCCAGAAGATTGTCGTCCTTGCTCTGCAAATAACTTGGTTATGTGACCTTTAGAAAGTCCCTTAATTCACCAGGCTCAATTTATTCATCTTTAAAATGAGGGGGTTGGAGTAGCTGATCTCTAAGGTCCCTTTCAGCTCTAAATTCCATGATTCTCTGATTCTTGTTTTATCTGAGAATTTCATTTGTCTATATGATTTCTTTCTTGCCTCTGCAATTATAATTGAAGGTTGATTATACGTATCCAGTCCAATTATCCATAGATCATAAAGATTTTTATTATTATATGTGGAAGATTAAGATGTATGAAGGGCATAAGACTGAAATTTCTACAAACTCCAATGATAAGAATACCTTCTTATTCTCTGAATTTTCTCTTTTTGAATATTATGCAGGTCTTTTGTGGAAAAAAAATTAAAGCAATACTTACTATTTAGCGTTTTTTCATTCTTGAGCTAAGAGAACGAAATTTAAAATATCTATAGATGTGTTTAACATAGTTTCATATAAATTTATATTACATCATTATTGAATGCATTGAGCCATGGCAAATGATCTATTCTATCATGATTTACCATGCTGCATTATATCACTTGATGGATTATAGAACACTATGTTTTGTTACATACAAATTTTAAGATAATTAGAGATGCAAAAAGCACAAAAGTAGTTCATGTACTGTTTCATGTAAAAATATATTTTTCCCTTCTCTCCAAGTTTATTTTAGACATTTTGGAACAGTCTAGTTTCGGCGTAGTTCACTGTCAATGCACTGTTAGCTCTATGAGTATATACGATCCACAGGAGCTTAATGCACCAGGGACGTTAAATGGGATATATGATCGAAATAGCTGATGACTCCAAACAGAAGATACAAAAATTAAAACATTTTATAAATTCCCCACATTATATGTTTTTATACTCTTATTTTTTTGTATTGTGTCAATCATGCTTTTATGACCTCAGTTCTTTTAAAGCATTAGTAGACCGTTATCTGCTCTCCTATTTAATGATTAGAATAAGCACAAAATTACAACCAATGACTCAATAACAACAATCCTTAGTTAAAAAAGTGGAAAAAGGAAATACATTTTACAAAAAAATTAGCTGTGTTTTCGATTTAAATAATTATACAAATCATAGGATATGAACTCCAAATTTGAATAAAGTGGAAATACCATAAATTGTCAGAATTTAAATGTGATCTTATGAACGTATAATTTCTAAAATGTCCAGTATTTTTTTAGATTAGATACATTTTAAAGGAGAACATGTGAGTCATCCTTACTGAGTGGATAGTCTTAAATAACTAAAGGATCATAGTAATAATATTGCCACTCAGTAGGACCTCAGTCAGTTCCCGACAGCTGAATTTGATTCTTGTCTCCACAAGTTGCTATCGGCATGGGCTACACAACTAAAAGCCTCCGAACTGAGTTCCTCATCCGTAAAAGGGGTCTAATAACCCTCTACCTCTTGGGAATCTTCTATTATGTGAGACCACAAATTAAATGTGGTCTAAAAGAATGTTTGACTCCTAAAACATTCTCAATTAAAATGGGCTACTATTACTGTGCTTTAGGCCTGTGCAACCCATGGCATTTACTATTTGTTTTTTTGAAGAGTTCTTCTCTTTTTTTCCTCTTCTTTGTCACTTTTCCTTAGAACTTTGAGACAGCCGATGTATTTTAAAATTTTGTTGTTAGTTTTTAAAGTCTGTTTATTTGATCAAAGTCTTCATTAGTTTAGAGATCATACATTGTCTGAGACTTGTGCTTTCCGGCTTGCATTTGGCTTGGAGAATCTTAAACTGGTTAGTCTCTTCTCTGGAGAAGTTTTTCCACATGTTGACATTTTCATAGACTTTTATAGCTTGTAGTAGAGCTTGGACAGAAAAAAACCAGTAAAGAACACTTAAAAATTAAAAAAAACAAAAACAAAAACAAAAAAACACCATTAATTATGTTATTGTGGCCCAATAGTTTATTTGAGACTCTTGTTTGGAATTATTTTAAATCTAGAAATAAAAGAGGACCTCTCTTATTCAAGCATCCCTCTTCCTGGACCTGCATATGTTTAGAATGAAAGGCAGTAGCATATGCATTTTAATGACTTGTGCTGGAAATGTTCTATTTGCTTCTCCAGTTTCCCTTTCCATCCTTCTCCATTTTGCTCTGTGCCCCAGGAGATGATTCTGAATGAGCTGGATTAGCATGGGTCTTTGCTCTCTGGCTTCTTGTTGATTTTGGCATGTGGGGTTTAGTAGGCCATGGGAAGGAAGAGAGGAACCAAGACTGGGTGTTTATTCCTCCAAGTCCCTCCCTGTAGGATTGTCCAAGGCTGACTGTATTCTTTCATCACAGACTACAGTTCCCACCAGGTGGCCCTGCCACACACACCTCTCTCTATCTCCCCTGGTTTTGGTAACTGCTCTGGTCCTTGCTCTTGGTCGCCTGGGGGTAAGAACGATAGCAGCGCTTTTATGTTTGTTTTTCCCTGGTTATGCACCAGTTCTGTAGTTTTCTACAGCTTTCCCACACTTTTGCAATATTCACTTGCATTTGTAATTTTTTTTTCATAGTGCTTTTTGAATTATAAATCCTTGGAGAACAAAAAAAATATTTGCTACATTTTAATTCACCTACTTTTGCATTCATCGGTTTGAATTTAAAGGGTTAGAAGTAATGCACAGATAAAGGAACCATGCTGGAGCTGAGGTTAGAAGCTGGACAAGGTGCAAAGATATGCGCTAGGCAAGGGCTTGCATTTCTGCATCTTTCACCCACACCATGTGTAAATTGAGAGTGCCACCAGAAGCAGGATGTGGAGAAAAACTGCAGAAGGTTCCAGTGTCTCACTAACGAGGACACTAGATTCAAGAGGCTTCTGCGATCACACCACGCTATACTACAACACAGCAGCTATACCGGTCCGTGGATATGAAGAGATTGTAGAACTTTGTTAAAAAATTCTTTTCCCGGGACCGACAATTAGCGTAATGGCTATGTCCCATGTAGTTGACCACAGTTCAAGTCCTGAACTCGGTGACTTAAACTCATGCCGGGTTCGTGTGCGTGCGTGCCCAAGATCCTGAGAGGAGAATGGAGAAGGCATTGAGGCGTGGCCATCTTCCAGGGGGGGTGATTTCTCGCTTTCTGTCTCTCTGTCTCTTTGTCTCTCTGGCAAGTGCACACACCCTGTAGCAAAAACCTCTCAAAAAAATTTTTTTGCCCATAGTTTATGACATATATGCTGAGGACTTGGCTATGTTGTTAAGATTAGTTTAATCATCTCCCCTACAAGTCTCCTTTGATACTATGGTATCAAAATATGCTGTAAGATGAATGTTGGTGTTTTACTAAGGTATTTCAGAACAATCTGTTTTTTGGGGATAAAAAGAAATTGAGTTAACAAGGGGCTGGCGGGTGGTGTGGTGATTAAAGATGCTGGACTCCCACATGGTTGACTGCAGTTCAAGTCCTGGAGCTGGTGGCTTGTTTTCTCACTTTCTCTCTCTCTGATGAAACTAAAAAATGATAATAATTAATAAAGTTAAATAAAGTTATTCTTGAAATAAAATAAATTGCATTAACTATAATTTAGTAGAATAATCTGTCTAGAATAATCTATCTATACCCGATATAGACTAGATAGTCAATTTTATAGAAGAACTAGCTTTTGAAATGTTCATAGACATCCCCATGGAAAAAAATAAATCTAGACACAGATCTGACATGCTTTGCAAAAATTAACGCAAAATGTATCACAGACTTAAATGTATACTGTAAAACTCCAAAACCCTGGGAAATAATATATGAGAAAATCCAGAAATCCAAGTGACTTTGGGTGTAATGATGACTTTCTAGGTACGATATCAAAAGGATCTTCATTAAAGAATGGAGTTGATAAGCTGTACTTACTTAAAATTAGAAATTTATGCTCTACAAAAAATATTATCAAGAAAACGAAAAGACTAGTCACAAAGTGGGAGAAGATAGGTTTAAAAGACATGAAGTGAGAAAGCAAGCTGTTAGGTCTGGGACTCAACTGTGGTCGGCCATGTGGGAGTCCAGTGCCTTAACCACCAAGCCATCTGCTGGCCCTGAGAGCATCTTAAATAATTAGGCATGTGCTTACAATATAATATAGCAATTCTGCTCCATAATACTTACCTAAGGGAGTTGAAATCGTATATACACACGAAAACCTGCAGATGGATATTAACAGTAGTTTTATTCATAATTGCCAGAACTTAGAGCAACTGGTATTTCCTTCAGTAGGTGAATGGATAAATAAACTGTGATATCTACATGTAAATAGAACCCTGTTCAGTGCTCAAAAGCAATGAGCTTTCAAGCCATAACAAGATATGGGTGAAATGCAAATATTACCAAGTGAATGAAGCCAATCAAGAAGACAAGATACAATATGACTCCAACTACAAGACATTTTTTAAAAGGCAGAAGTATGGAGAAAATAAAAAGATCTCCCAACTAGAGGGCAGTGAGGATTAAAGGATGAATAACAGTGAAGGGAGGAATTTTAGAGCAGTGAAACTATGTGTTGTGATGCTATAATATAATGATGGGCAAATGCCATTATACATTTATCAAAAGCATAGAATGTGGGACCAGCAGATGGCAGAATGGTTACGACTCTGGACTACCACATAGTCGACCACTGTTCAAGTCCCAGACCTGGCAGTTTAAAACTCACACTGGACACATGTGCGTGTGTGCCCGAAATCCCTCCAGGAGAATGGAGGAGAAAGGATTGCACATGGCCATTCCCCTGGGGGATGATTTCTTGCTTTCTGTCTCTCTGGTGAGCACACAAACCCTATAGCAAAAATCTCTCTCTAAAAAAAATAGAATGTGCAACAGCAAAAGTAAACCCAATATAAACTATAGACTTTGGGTAATAATGCTATGTCATTGTAGGTTTCCTCAGTTATAACAAATGTACCTCTCTGGTGGGAGATGTGGACAATGGAAGAGGCAATGAATGGGAGAGGGCAAGGAGTATATGGGAAATCCACATACTTCCCTTTCAGTTTTTCTGTAAACCAAAAACAATCTTAAATTTTTTTTCTTCAAAAAAATCTGTATAATCAATATAAAATGTTTTCTAAATTTGTATTATATTTACTAATTAGTAGGTGTGTTTTTGACTAGAGATTCACGAACTATTTATTTTCTGAAAAATGTAAATATTTTGAAATGAATGTCTATTGAAAGGTACTATCACCACATTAGTCTCTAGGGCATGTCTATGAGAAGGTCTTCAGAAAGTTTATTGAGATTGTGTAGTATAAAAAAAACTACATATGGGTTTCAATTTTTTTTTTTTTGCACCAAGATTAGCTACTTAAATTTAATTTTTCCACAAACTTTTTGAAGTCCTCTCGTATATAGCTTACTTTTTTTTTTTTTTTTGAGAGGTTTTCGCTATGGGGCACGTGTGCTTGCCAGACAGACAGAGAGAGACAGAGAGATAGAAAGCGAGAAATCACCCCCCAGGGGGGGATGGTCACGCCACAATCCCTTCTCCTCCATTCTCCTCTTGAGATCTTGGACATGCATGCACACATGCCTGGTGTGAGTTCTAAGCCACCGGGTCCGGGACGTGAACCGTGGTCGACCATGTGGGAATTCAGTGACATAGCCATTACGTTAACTGCTGGTTCCCTCTAGCTTACTTATTAACAATCCACAATCCTGCAAACTCAGATCAGTGAAGACCTGAAGGTAGTAGGTATGTCTCACTCTATTTCTGAAACCTGTTTAATCCCTTAAGGTACACTTGAGAAAAAAAGCAGATGATATGAACATATCAAACATATTGTTTTCATTGAAACTATCAAACTTGATTAAATTTATTCTATTCCTTGCTTTGAAATAAATTTTGGGAGTCAAGGAAATAGAACTGGACAAAAATTAATTCGTCACATTCTTTTCCATGAATATTGTTAACCATAGATGTTTTTAGCAACTACAGTTTAAATTCAATAAGCCTTTTAGGACCATATTTGCATAATTATGTAAAGATTAATGTGATATAAGAATCCTATGCAAATATTTGCTTAGATTCAAACATTTAGGTTACTGTGTTCCCATGAGAAGAGAAATCTTAGTGTTTGCCACCATTTTATAAAATAATGTTTTATGTGTTCATGATTTCTTCAGGTTACAGTTTTAGAAAATAAAAACTTTCTAAGGCAGGAGAGTCAGTATATATTGAGTTACATTAGTCACTATTTTTAGAAAATTGTATAGATTTTTAACTTCTTAGAGAGATTTAATTAATATCATTTTCCTTAAAAGATGAGAGAAAAACTAAAAACTTCTTTTATTATAAGTGACCTATCAAAGCCATTTGGATCATTATTATGGTTTTTTGGGGAAGAAGGAGGAGCAAATTTGTTTGAAGCTGGCTCTTTATTAAACTATAAACTAAACTATAAAAGATCAGATATTAATTGTTGAATTGCATTTTCCAATTGATAATACTTTCAAGGGTAGAAGTTTCAGTTTTTTGAAATGTTAGTTTACATAGAATAGTTTGGTTCTATGCAGGAAATGAAAAAAAATATGTCACTAAAACTCAAGGAGACACAAATAGTAATTATGATGGACCAACGATTAATATAACTTACATAATATATTTGATTGAGAACTTTAGGTGATATGTAAAGAGGACATTACAGAGAAATTATATAGGCATTGACTATCAGTGATCCTCTGAAAATGTTTGATGTAGTATACATGCACATGCACACACAAACAAATCTGATGTCTAAAACCCAAACAGAACTTTACAAGGAGAAGAATACCTGTACAAATTATTTGAATATTTTGCTTTATAAAAATTCAGAGAGCTTTACTACCCAAAAATATCTTTCTCTTTTCCTTTTCATGCAAATGTAACGTAAGTGGTTAAATTGTCTTAAAACCTGTAAAATGATGATCTTTCTTTATGTAAAGTCCCTATAGCAAGTTTTTACCACCACAGTGGCTCAAAGTATTGTCACTCATATTACTCAGATCTCTGAAAAATTTATATTCATCCATGGATGAACAAGAGCATGAAATACCTTTTTTTGTTTGTGGGCTTTGTTCCATAAATGTTAACACACCCTTGAAACTGATCAATGCCTTTTACCTTTATTTTTAAATACCGGTACTGAATGCACATACTGCATTATCAGTGCAATGTTATTTAAGAACAGCTCTAGGCAAAACTATGAAGTTTTTATCTCCTTTCCATTAGATTTCCCTGTGCTAAACTGCTACACCAACCCTGCCTCTCAAAATATAAAAATACATTGAATAACTTGATGACAAGTGAAAGTGAAGAGTAGTTAGAAACTCACAGGTGTTAATTTCTTCCTCAAACCCATACTAATCACCTGTTACACATCAGACATTTGGAGGCCCTCACTGATGATGTAGTGGACAAAAATGACAAAAGCCTCTATCTTTACAGTCCTTAGATTCCTAACATATTTAAAATGTAAAATTAAAATATCTATTCTCTAGAATTTGAAGAAGTATTAAAAAAAAAAAGGATGGACTCTCAGCTTCTAACAGGGTGGTCAGAGAAGGACTGAATGAAAAGGTGACACTTGCACAAAATCTAAAGGAGGAGAGGAAACAATGATGCAGGCAGAAGAGGGCGGACACCCTCATCTAGGGCAACCTGGTGTGTTCAGGCAACAGCAAGGAACCCAGAAGGGTAGAGCAGAGAGAGAGAACAAAGGTTGGATTCCGCCAATTTGGGAGGCTTATGTAAAAACTATGGCTTCTCAGAGAGACAGGATGCAGGGGAATGATGAAATCTGAATTAAATGATAAAAATGCCTGATAATGGGCAATTTATAGAGGACACAAATTTATTCTCTCACAATACTGGTGTCCAGATCAACACCATATGATGGGAGCTTTCTTGCTATGTCCTCACACGACAGCAGGTAGAAGGGCCAAAAAGGGGTGAACTCTATCTCTGTTCTCACATGGCCCAAGAGCAGTGGAGAGTGAACCCAGTCCTATAGGTCCTTGTCATAATGGCATTAACATGCAACCTCAATTTCTCCCACCAGGCCCCAACTTCCAGCAAGGTTGCACTGGAGATTAATTTCCCAGCACATGAATATTGAGGGACACATTCACACCACAGCAACCACCACATTGTGGTAATTTGTTGCAAGAGCAGTGGGAATCTCATACATTACCCTTAGCTGAAGCAAAGGCAGGGGAGAGATAGGAAGACGATGAGAACACAGGCAATATATATATATGTGTGTGTGTGTGTGTGTGTGTGTGTGTGTGTGTGTACATATATATGCACATAATATATATGTATGTATGCTTATATACAATTGTATGTATATATGTAGGGTATGTATGTTTATGTATATGTATATATTCACACACAACATGTATATGTGTATGTTTGCATGTGTTTTTAGAAATGTGTGTATACTTTTATGTTGTATGTACACACACATATATAAATGTGTGTATACATACATGTTGTGTATACACACACAGATGCACACACATGATAATCATCATCAGGCTCCAGGCTAACCAAAGATTGAAAAAGTAGAGCTCACAGCTACACTTTTGGATACTTTCATATTTGTGAATTTGTCACATTTTTCTGCTCCTCCAAGTCATTTTGTTTTATGTATGCAAATTCCTTTCCCATGTTATTTTTATGCATTTTAAAGAAATCTCTGTTCAGAGTGTTGTAATAATAATGTGTTCCAATTCTTTTTTAAACTGGAAGAAAATACATTTCTGTGATATAATGAGGACCCATGACACTAACCAAACTTTCGAAATGAAATAGAAATTATTTGATTTTAACTTGCTAGTGGTCTTTGTAATCATCTTTGACTAATTCCACAGCACAAACATCAGAGCAGTAGCATGTGAAACTTCTCAAGTTCTGTCAAAATGACATAATACCTAAGGAGAATTGACCTAGTTTAAAGAAAATAAAGTTTAATGAGAAGTTAAAGTATTGCAATCAAAGTAATCAATAAAAAGCGATTACATGTTAATAATGAAACATAATCCTCAGGCCAGCAGGTGGTGTAGAGGTTAATGCACTGGATCCCATGTGACTAACTGGGCCTGGTGGCTTGAAAATCACCCTGGGTGCGTGTTTGTGCATGCCCCAAATCCTGAAATCCTGAGTGCAGCCTGGTGAAGAAAAAAGGTCTCTAGTGTGGCCATTTTCCTGGAGGGTGATTATTTTTCACTTTCCCTCTCTCCCTGTCTCTCGCTGGTAACAAAAAAAAAAAAAAAAAAAAAAAAAAAAAAAAAAAAAAAAAAAAAAAAAGACAAAAGAAAAGGAAAGAAAAAGGTAGAAGAGGATTCTCAATGTTTTCCATTAATTAATTCATGCCTTTCTCGTTGTTATAGATAACTAGCCTAGCCATATTATTGTTTATAAATATTTTAGATTCAGTGAAATGTTTGTCACTAAAAACTACATACTATGCTAAACTAATATATATCTTTGTCCTCAGACTACGGAAACTAAAGATTAATCATCCAGCTAGTCCATTCTCATGAATATAAATCAAATTTATGTTAAAAGAGTAAAAGGCAGACATTAAGAGAGAAAGTTAACCAGGTTTTATGCATGTAGCTGTTATGTGTGCAGTTTCTAGAATTGGTTTGAGGAATAGTCAAAATGATTCCCTATAATACTTCTGTATTATTCTATTTTCTAATTAAATAAGATTCTTTTCCTCTCTAAGCAACATCTTCCTCTGTGATTTCTTTCCTCTCTGCAGTTGTCTACACTGGTCCTCTCACCTGTGTTCCTTTTACCCTCTGTTTTCATCTATCTCAAACCTCAACCCTAATTTAATTTTTCCTGACTTTTTGCTTGATTTTAAGAAAAAAAAATCATTTTCCCTCCTTTTGGGACACAGCGTTATAGTTCTGTGTATTGCACCTCCGTTACTACTACAGAGTGGGAGCTTATAGGTGGAAGGAATGATCTCATTCATATTTTATCAGTTGCAGCCACAGTGCCCAGAGTGTAAGCTTTGTACACAGGAGAAAATCTGCAGTGACTAAGTGAAGGAGGAGGTTTCACTGATCTCACTAACTTGCCATATTTTCAAAAATAAATTGTGAGCAATTTTCAAATAATAGTTGTATAGACCTCCCTCCTGATTAATAATTTTATCTATAGCATTTTGATTTTCAGTATAACATTGTTTTTGAAAAAATAAAGGCTTCTTGAGAAGTTGCTAAACATAGACAAAACATTTAAAATCCTAGCTACCTGATTTTACTTAATGAATGCTTTCTAATGTTTTTATTTATGATGACTCATCACTTACTTTTCATTCGTTTTATATTTCAATGATATTATCAGAATAAATATAATGTAAGTTTTGTATAAAAAGCATACTAGGATCCATATCTCTGACCAAAAACAAATGATGGCTTATTTGTCAGTCAGTATGCACCAGCCTCTCCACAGTCAGTATCTGAGCTTCACAACTGAAGACCTTTCTCTTTGAAGCACCAACTAACATTTCCATGAAATGCCTATTGGCCTTCCATGGTATACAGTCTGGGAACCGTTGGTTTGATGTGAGACCATAGAAGATAGTAAACCAATATTACCAAAGGTATGCATGATAGGTTAAAAGTTGTTACTTGAGTTACATAGTCAAGTACATTTAGAAAATCAGTTAAGTAATTTTCTTTTACCGCAGAAATCCTTAGATATTTTAAAAGCTATGTTTGTTATTAATATGTCAATGAAACATTGAAGTATCTGTGAGGATACTGCCTTATGTACTAGCGTCCAAAATAATTTGATTGCTTTTCTTTAGGAATCTTTATAGGTGAGGCCAGCAGGTGTTGTAGTGGTTAAGGTGCTGGATTCCCACATGGCCGAGCATGGTTTAAGCGCCAGATCTGGCAGCTTGAAAATCATGCCAACAGTATGTGTGCATGTGCCCAAAATACCAGGAGAAAGGAGAAGTGACTGTGGCATGGCCGTCCACGAAATTTACGAGAGGGATTTCTCATTTCCCTCTCATTTTCTCTGTCTGTCTGTCTCCAGTAAGTACATATGCTGTATGGTAAAAACCTTTATAAAAAACTTTATCGATATCTCATGGAACACTAATGTCATAAAAATACAATTGTGGAAACTTTATACTAGATAAAAGTATGGGCCATTAAAGTAGTATCATTATCACTTGGAAACTTGTCAGGAATGTAAATTCCCAGGCTCCACCACCATCCAGTGAATCTAAAACTCTGGGAAGGAACCTAGGAGTCACATTTTAATAAGCCTTCTAAGGTATTTTGATAAATGCTACTGTTTGAAAACTATTATGTCAGAGATGTGTAAAGGTGACTGCAAAAATCAGTATACATATTTTTTAAAGAATTATTCATTTAATTCATTATTACTTTTATTATTTAATTTGCTATAGGGCATGTACATTTACCAGAAAGAAAGACACACACACATACACTCACACACACACACACACAGAGAGAGAGAGAGAGAGAGAGAGAGAGAGAGAGAAAGCTACCAGAGCTACCAGGTCCAGGATTTGAACTGAGGCTGACCATGCGTGAATCTAGCACTTTAACCACCATGCACCTTAAACACCCTGCCACCTGCTGGCCCCCACAAATACTTTTAACTGGATTCAAATTAGAAATGTTATTTAAAGAAATAAATCATGTTATCTTTATCAATACTTCTAAAAAACATTAGGTCATCAGAAAAGTCATGATGAAGTTTTGGTTTTCTATGCAAGAATGTGTCATGCCTTTCCTATTGATCCAATATATGGCATATTTATTTGTATTCTCTTTCTGTGTGTGTGTGTGTGTGTGTGTGTGTGTGTTTAACTTTTTTATTCTTTTACATGCAATCATTGTCCTCTCCACAGCATACACAACGAATCTTCACCAATACTTTTAAGATTGCTGTTAAAATGGGTTAAATTGCGGTCCACCAAAATGTTATGTTGAAGTCCTCACCACTAGTACTATGTAATGTGATTCGATTTGGAGACAAAACCTTTAAAGAGGTAATTAGGTATAAAACATCCCAATTTGATGTGCTGGGTGTCCTCACTGGAGAGGACATTAGGATGAAGTGTGCGCACACCGAGGATGACCACGTGAAGATGTGGCAAGAAGGTGGCAGCCCCAAGTCCAGGAGAGAGGCCTCAGAAGAAGCTGGAACTGCACACACCCTGATCTTGGCCTTCTACCATCTAGAACTGTGAGAAAGTAAGTTACATGTAAGACACTAAGTCAGTGCCGTTTGTTATGGTAGCCCCAGCAAATAATCCATGTGTATATATACACCACTGAAGTTTTAGGTTTAGAATGAAGTCTCTAAATTCTTTTCCTACTATAAAATACATGATGTTTACTTAGAAACATCTGCATGAAAGCTCGAAGATGTTGTGATAGTGCAGAGGAAATTATACAAAGCACTGCAGTTGTTTAATTATATCCTGGAATACATAAACAAAATGTATCGAAAGGAAGTTTAGAGGTTATGAACGTAGGCAGCCTTTTACTTCTTCCTTTTTGCCTAATCTTAAGAGAAAAGCTTATTTTCCTATCATTTCATGATATGAAGTGGTTTAAAATCCTTGCTTTTTCAAATAGCAATGGTAACATTTGGTATGGTGTTCAGAAAAGAAAGTTTTCATTGGGTAGACAATATATTTTGTAAAATAGCTATTGTTTTTGTTAATGAATAATACAAAATACATTATAAGAGAAATACTAAATTTACCTTAATTTTCCTTTTTGCCTGGTTAAATAAAATATAACCCATACACCATTAATAGATGTTATACCATTAGCGATTTCAGTGAGGGCTGTGTAGTGAGTGGATTAGGCCTTAGGTGGATAGAGTTAATTCTTTCTATATGGCTGCTTGTTAGGAGACTTCCTCTGACATCTATCTCATAATGGTTCCTGTTGATTGATCTAATTATATACACATGGTTTTATTGGAGCTTTGTGAATCTAGAGATACCCATGTTTGCTTAATGTTCCACAAGCACAATTCAAAACCCTTTAGGCTTACCAGGATTGTTTCCATAATCCTTAATTGAGAAAAGTAAGCCTTGAGAATTTTGAAATACCCTGCCTAAATCAAGCTCCTAGGCTAGCACATTTTCCCATTAGAATTTTTTAAAGAATCTTTTTAAAACACATATAATCTATTTTTTGGTCTGAGTGTCATTTTGTAATGAAATAAAATACATTTATTTCCGTGACTGTGTGTACAGATTTCCTTGCTTTATAGCACTTGGTTTTTATATTTGAGAAATGACTCTTTTGCGGAAAGAATATGTAACGTATCACAGGATGCAGTGAAAAGCAGAGAAACAGCAATACTTCAATGCAAGGCTAATAATAATTCTTAAATGACGACATTTTATATATGAAGACAAACAAAATTCTGTTATTTTAAGAACTTTAATTTCATTGAACACTCAAATAATGGATAGGAATCTGTGAATTTCAGTATTTTTACAGGCCTTAGTACATTAAGAATATGATCTTGATAACGTAAAACATGCAGTTGTGTCTGTGATCAATGATTTATCCTTTCTCTCTGAAGATTTAGCTATTTTTATTTTTTCTTCTCTGTACTACTTGAAAAACAGTTCTGACAAACAAGATTACTCTATTTTTCTATCTTCTGCAGTGTTTTGAGGTTTTCAGTGTCATTTTTTTCCCAAAGCTTTAGCTCACTGAAAACCCCAGACAAACCTAAAGTTTTGAAACCTTCTTCCACAGATCTATTAAATTTGTCTTGACTGAATCATTTTATTTAATAACCAAAATCTTGTGGAACATAAAACAGCAAAACAGAAGAGCCAACTGAAGTCTCTCCTAACACTTTTCACCTCCCCAGTCCTAGTAGACTTGCCTACCTGCAGTAAACTCATGAAAGCTGAATACCGGGGTAATAGGGGTGGGGAGGTATGTCAGTGGTCTAAAAAAGAGAATAAGAGCCCATTAAAAAATGGGGGCCTTTGCAGACAATAATCACATGTTTAATAAACTTTAGGAACCTGGAGCGGCTCAATTAACTCCTAAGAAAAAGGTAAGTGGGTTCGTTGGAAGTTCGAGATCAGTGAACACTGATGGTTGCCCTACAACTTCAAGGTGTTTTTTTTCAAAAGGAAAGAAAGTTTGATCAATGAAATGAAAGTTAAAAAGAGCTTTCTGGTTCAGAGAGGGTCAAAAATCAAACATGACCTAAGACTATTCAAGTGGGACTTCCACTGTCAAAATGCACACGGGTTGGGTTCATTTAAAAACAATCTTGTTACAAAAACACCTTATGATTGATTCATACTTTTTTTACTTACAATGCCTGTAGACATTTATTGAGCCTTATTGTTAGGCACTACATTAAGCACTTTCTTAATTAATCCTCTTAAGAAACTCATGAGGGTGGGAACTCTCTTTATCTTCATTTTACAGATGTGAAAACTGAGGCAAAAAGAGGTTAAGTAACTTGCTGATGGCAGACGAGACAGGAGTCAATCCTAGGCATTTTGATTGCGTTCTTATCTCTAAGCAGTGCTGCCTAATTGTAAAATAACTGTTGAAAGTTTGAACTTTTTGAAACTGGGACACTCCCTTCTTTTTTTTTTTTTTTTAATCAAAGACTGCCCCACACCAAACAAAAAACACTAAGAACCTGGAAGTTGCTGTTTCCAAAGGAAAAACAAAACATCAGTTTCTATTTGGGTTTGCACATTCTGCTTTATCTACTAGTTCCCTCTTAACATTTAGAATGTATTAATATATAAAATTGAGATTAAAGAGGTTAACTAATGTTTTTAATATACCTCCCAGACTACACAACATAGGCTAAAATACCTTACTGCTTTTCTTTTATGCTTTAAAACCTGTTCTATTTGTACACACCCTTAAATTTCTTTCTTTGAATTTAGTCTTTTTGCTTTTCGCAGCAGATGAGCTGTCAGTCTTTACATTGTCGGTGATATTCAACTGGAGATTTAGGCAGTGATTCCATTTTTGCCTTAATGCAATATTATAGCTAAAGAAAAATGTAAAGAAAAAGTTGACATAGCAGATATGTAGCACTGCTTTACATCTGGATTAACAGTAGTGTCCTGGAAACACTGGTAAAGTTAACAATATGAAAACGTAGTATGCAGCTGTAGTTAGAGAGTTTGCTTTCGTATGTGCATAATATGAGCTTGTAATGGAAGTAATGTCATATAGTATTTAACTCTGACATTTAGTGTTTGCCCTAGTAGATGGTCTTCCTTTTACTTAAGTGCCATTACTTTTATGTAGTCCATTTTCATTGCATTTAGTCCCATTTTAGTAATAATGCTTGCATGATTTACCAGGCAAATGCAATCTTTGCCCCGAATGGCACAGTGCAAGAAAAAATGGAAGCTGTTAAGAGGCTGAATGGCAAAAAAGTATTATTGACCTATGCTGGCAGCCATGTGTTTCAATTATTTTCAAGAATCCATTTGTCAAATAAGTGAAGCGATGTGGGACGTCAAGTTCAAGCTGGGGTTAGTGCCTTTCTACATCTGATATGATGTATCTTCTGTAGCCATTTAATTGAATTACCCAATTTATTTTTCAAGCAACAATGCTCCACCAAGAGCCATGACATTAAACAATTAAATATGAGTTTAAAAGTCTGCATTTTGTGTAGTTCATCATTCCCCTGCAGCAGAAAGTGAGCCCAAGGGCCTGAGGATTTCTGATTCTGGTAGAGTAAAGCTTAGCTTCTGGGAGAACACCCCAATTGTCCCATGCGAAAACCTCCTGGAAGTAAAAACACTTTATATTTTGCATTCCTTTTGGCAGAATTGTGGTGTAAACATTTATAATTTAACTGCGATTACTCAATAATTCTACATCATTCTGTGTAGAATAGCAAACTAGGCCATGAATGCTTTACCTAATACTCAATGAGTTTGATCAAGAAGGCTTTTTTATTTGAAGTGGCTGTCTCTCATTAATATGGAAGGGAAATCTTCATGAATACAGTATAGACTTCCAAAAAATCATATAAAGGAAGATGCAATTATTGAGTATATGTATTTTCAAATTACTAACACATTCTAGTCCATTATCATTTACAAAGTTCTTGAAAGTTTTAAAGAATAAGTGACCTTAACAGCTCTATTTCAGGGAGAAGGGTGGGATAGGGCCAGAGGTAGAAAGGGGAAGAGAGGGAGGAAAAGAGGAAATTCAAATCAAATGCATTCTTACTTTAGATACCATAACTTTTGGAAACAATTTTAGTTTTAAGCTAAATTTATTTGTATTCAATGAGAGTATTAATTCCATGATAAGGTTTAGGACCACTTTATTTTAGGTTGTTTTCTTATGTTCCTAACTTAGACATGCAGACATGTTTTTGATCTAAGGAGAATAATTACTGTAACTCCAAGAACAGAAGCGACTGACTTATATTTTTTTTCAATTAACATTCAACAATTAAATTTTAATATGGTCAGGGAATTGTTCAGATCCTTTTGTATAGGGATACTGCACCTTTAATTATCTGCCCTCTGGTGCCAAGCCTTTTCTTTGAGTGCTTCCATAAAAGCTTATTGCAGCTAGTTATTGAGCAAATTAGTACTTGAGTTTTGGTGAAAAATGTCTTTATTAGTCCTAAAACCGGAGTCACTGTGCATTCCCAGAAGGCGTGATTTTGTTTGATGAATAAATCTAGTAATTATCCTGCTGTTAGGGCTGTACCGCAAATGTCATAAGCAGATAAACAGAGGGAGTAAGCCTTCCGTAAATTCTCTAATTATCTATGTTGGACTACTTATCGCCTGCAGATGATTTATGAGCATATTGATATATCCTTAAGTATGTTCATTTGAGTTCACAGATGCAAATAATTAAGGCACTAGTCATTTACAAAGGAGGCTCCAGGTCAGGGTCATTTCATTATAAAACTTCAGCCTGGTTTATACTATAAAACAAGATATAGGTATAATCTACTTGACCAGGATATTAACTAGGAGACTTTTCATTTTCTTTTTTTTCTCTTCTGTAGATTGTATTATTCTTACTATTTTCATTAGATGAAACCTTTTGATGTCCCCATGCCATCTACTTATGTTATTTTAAAGTTTATTATTTGTCCTATTTTTAATATATTAAAAATCATCATTAGAAATACCAAGACATTCTTTAAAGCATGTGGAAGGGCATTTTGAAATTTCTACAACAAGTCGTTCAAATACAGATGTTTTCTTTTTTCACAACTTCACTTGAGATAGCTGGTGACTTTCTTAAAAAGAAAAAAAATTATGTTTTATTCTCATAATTATATGATAATCAACAAAAATTCTAATATATAAATGCCTCCAAAATAATATTGTCTCCTTAACTACCTTAGGCTAATCTGCCAGTATATTGATGGGAAAAAGAAGTTACTCTGAAAACTCGAATGTGCATGTTTAATAAAAGTACTTATCTGATAATAGATCTTCAACACATTCAATTATAAACCATTTAAGAAGATGAATGATCTTAAGATATCTATCTTGGTACTTTCTGAACTGTGGTGTTTGCAGGAAAATACACAAAGGAGAATGTAGACATTGCAGTATGTGTTTTTAAAAATGTAGTACAAAAACAAAAAATTAAGAAAAAAGAAACAAATGTTTACTTTTGATTATAACAGAAGTCAGAGAACTAAATAGAATCACATGAATGCACATCTACTGGATTATTCGATTTATGAGTAAGGGGTAAATCTGTGTCTGGCCAAACCCTTATTAAGAGGAGGTTAGCTACATAATTCCTGAAAAGTGTTACTGTCAGTGTTCTCAAGGGATTTATTTTACTTTGGGGTCAATGTATTTCTCAAAGTCTGATAAGAGCAAATTAATTGGAAATCCAGATATGTATATATATATATATATGTATGTATATATATATATTAAAAGCAGGATCAATCCTGTAGTCTAAAATGTGGCTCAAGCCCCTAGAATCAATCCAGTTTACACAGAACTGTTTATAACATTGATCTGTCTCTTGATATTGAAGGCAAATTCTTATCAGAATTGCTACTAGATAAAAACCTAGAGATTGAGTCAGAGTTGGACTGGCGCTGACTTATCTGCTAGAAGTGTTATTTGGCATTGGTGAATATGTAAAAACTATTCAAATTAATTTAGTCTCATCCATTATATTAGAATTTGATACAGAGGCATTTTGCTTTATACATCATGGTGGTATTTTATGAAGGTACCATAATAAAGGATTTTCTTGTCCTAGAGACCCCTGGCTTTCTTCCTCTCCTAAAACACACTTACAGATATCTCCCACATCTCATTTCAGCCCCTCTACATAGTCAAGGTGTAACAGATCACATTAGTGTGTTTGGGATTCAAGTCATCAGACTTGTTATTCCTTCTCTTCCATCATGTGCTAAAATAGTTAAATATTGGGACCAGCAGTTAGCGTTATGGTTGTCGCTGGACTCCCATGTAGTCGACTGCGTTCGAGTCCTGGACCCAGTGGCTTAAACTCACGCCGGGCGCGTGTGTGTGCGTGCCCAAGATCTCAAGAAGAGAATGGAGGAGAAGGGATTGGGGAATAGCCATCCCCCCTGGGGGGTGGGGGTGGGTGATTTCTCGCTTTCTATCTCTCTGTGTCTCTCTGTCTTTCTGGCGAGCACATGCGCCCTATAGCAAAAACCTCTCTGAAAAAAAAAAGTAGTTAAATATTATAAATCTATTTTTTTAAAATTTAGTTGACTTTTATTTTAGCCTGTCAATAAAGACCCCTTGAATGCTGACCCACTTCCAAAAGTCATCTTATCATAGATACACAGAACTACAGAAATGCAACTTATTATACAAATAGCTTACCAGTAGTTAGTCTTCAAAACTGAGTCTTAGAATTAGAGCTTGAAAAACATAACTTTTCATATTTCTAACAGTTATACACAAAAACTGACATTTCTACAAATACTTTATTGTTGAAAATTCCTTCCTGGAAAATTGTTTTTGCAGACTTTCCCAAAATTAGGTAAATGTACCTTTAATAATAGCTTGAGGTTGTCAGAAAACTACATTTCTTTTGTAACTGCAACAAAGATTTATTAGTTAAGTCTTAAGTATTTTAACACATAGACTTTTTTTTGTTTGTTTGTTTTTGTTTGTTTTTGAGAGGTTTTTCACTATAGGGTGCGTGCGTCCGCCAGACAGACAGAGAGAGACAGAGAGACAGAAAGTGAGAAATCACCCCCCAGGGGGGATGGTCATGCCGCAATCCCTTCTCCTCCATTCTCCTCTCGGGATCTTGGGCACGCACGCACATGCGCCCGGCATGGGTTTTAAGCCACCAGGTCTGGGACGCGAACCGCGGTCGACTACATGGGAGTCCAGCGACATAGCCATTATGCTAACTGCTGGTCCCAACACATAGACTTTTTAAAGTCAAAATGTTATTGCGACATATATGAAATTATCATCCCCCAAAAAATCCTTAAAAGTAAATTAACATAATTCCTGGTTTCCAGGTTAACTGAATTTTCCATGATCATATGGCTAGAACAAAATTGGAATGTAGATCCCCTGACTTCCAGTTTATCATCCTTTAGAGCATTGTGTTGCACCTACTACTACTGCTTTTTACTACTCCCATCGTTCTCTTGACATTTACTAAATAATTAAAAATTGTATACATCTTCTTAACTTAGACAAAGTTCCCATTTCCAGAGCATTATGGTATTTAGTGATCCTAACTGCTCTACAAAATTAGTAAAAATAGACTTTCTTTCAATTGTAGAAATTTAATTTTCTTCTATTTTACATTTCACAATGTGGGCATGAAAGAAAATTAATGGCCATCTGTAAATATATGTTGAGTAAACTTGTGGAATGAGTTAAACATAAACACATGTACACAAACAACTTTAATATACTCATTTTTCCATGCCTACCTTCTTTTGTATCATTCTTCTTTTCTTTTTTTTTTTTTTATTTTAGAAGTTTTGCCTTAGGGGGCCTATGACATAGTGAGAGGGAAAGTGAGAAATCATCCCCCCAGGGGAGATGACCATGTTACAATCCCTTCTCCTCTTGAAATCTTGAACATGAACACATACATGCCTGGTGTGATTTTGAAGTCACCTGGTCCAGGACTCAGACTGTGGTTGACCATGTGTGAGTCCAGTGATGTGACCACTATGCCATCTGCTGGTCCTGATGTCTCTTATTCTTATATGCTGCTATAACAGAATGTTGAAGATATGGCAGATATTTTATAACAAAGAATAGATATAAAGTTGGAGTTTAACAGTGATTTTCTTTTGAGTACCAGTGTATTTTATGTTATGTGTTTATATACATAAAGATATGTTACATGTTAACTTACAGATCTAATACATATATATATGTATATATGTGCGTATACAGGTATATGTGTGTATATATATCTGTGTGTATGTGTGTATATATATCTTATTTTATATGTGCATGCATATATACATATATTTACATATATACATGCATGTATATATGTGTATATTTACATATGTGTATGTATATGTGTATATATTACATATGTGTATATATATATATTTCTTAAAACTATCTTTCACCACTGGAATTAATGCTTTCTGAGCAAGCATATTTTTTTTTCCTGAAAAGATGAAAAGCAAAACCAATAGTGACCAACTGCAGTGTGCCTAAAATTGTGCTGAAATAGTAGTCTCAGACAGCCGAGTTTGGCTTAGCCATTCTGGGTGCCTCAAATTATATCATGAGAGACTTTGTTTTGAAATTCACTATGCAGGATATTGATGAACTGTTTTTATTTGTGACTGAACTGTTGGATAGTTGGGAGGCAGTAGCATCCTATAGATATCAGGAGCCCCAAGACTATTCTTTTTAGCTTTCTGAAGTTGATTTTGTGATATTGAGGTCAGACTATTTTCAATGCTTGACAAAGCTTTTATAGAAATAATCTAGTAGTCACTTAATTTAAGAAGTTCCCAAATATTCCTGAATATTTGAAGTCTCTTTTGTTGGCTATTGTTAAATAAAATGGAAAAGAGGAAAAATATATATGAAATAATAATAAAGTGTCTCTGAAAGTTGTTCATATTAAAATAGGTTATAAGTGATTATTTCATTTTCCTTCTTATTTAGATTCTTTCATTTTCTTTCTTTTTTAAGATTATTTCATTTTCAAACACACAAAATACAAACTGGAACACCTTTTTATTTGCTGCACATAGCTGAAACTGGGTAGGCACAGAGAAACAGGTCAACAGGTCTTTCTAGGGAGCATTCAGTCATCCTCAACAGCTTGTTTTTATGCATAGTAAATTTACTTTCAAATTAAGCACAATGAAGAAAAAGAACAGGATGCAGGAGTTTAAATAACAATACATCACCTGACTGTTGTCATGCATAAAATAGAATCAGAAGAGCCTACTGATCTTCTGAGAGAGCTATTAACTGACCTACTTAGGTAGGAGCACAGAGGTAAATATCTAATTCCCTTCCTCCTTGCCAAGTAACATTTTCCCAAAGAGCTAACTAGTAGAATCACTGGTTTTCCTCTTCGCTATTCCGTAGTTCTCATCAAGATTCTAGCTTATTTCCATTAACATGACTCCATTAAGTCCCACAGTGTATCACACAGGTAATAGATGTGGTAAAGAAGTAAATGAAAGCCAGGAACACTACAAATGTAACTAGTAGTTGCCATGGTTATCTCATTTGTTACATCTGACAAAATTGTCATTGAACTATGATGATAAACACAGAACATTTTTCTGACTACTTTGTCTCCTTCCCTGCCATTTGAGACTTTCTTTTCTTATCAGGAGAATATTACATCATTTTGTTGAAAAATTGTTTGAATGTTTTGCCTGTTTTTAAATCACAGTATTTTCATTTGTATTGGATAATCTAAAACAAACAAACAAAGGAACAAGATAAAAACAAGACCCCAGTGCATCCCATCCTAACACTGGGAACTTTAATGTCACTTCTGTGGTTTCAGTGATTTAATTTCCTACCACTTTATTGGTTAAAAAAAAATTTATAGCACGTGGTTATGTATATATAGGAAAGAAAAAAATTTAATCGGTTTAAAAATATGAATCTTTTTAACTATTATTGCACATTCTTTACACTTTCTCCAGTTGATAATAACTTTGTTGTTTATTTATTGTTTTGCTTTGTTTTTCATTTTGTTTGTGTTTGCTTTTTTCTCTAGAAATATCATACTTGAGAGGTCTCAAAATTTAAGAGGGAGTGAAAAATAAGATAATAAAGTGAAAACCAATAGTTAAAATTTTTTGTTATTGACATTTGTTTTCTAAAAATGAGAAAGCTAAAGATAGTTTTATTACTTACAGAATTTTATCGTGAAAGGGTCACTTTTTTTTTTTGAGAGGTTTTTGCTATAGGGCACGTGCACTCGCCAGAGAGAGAGAGATAGAAAGCGAGAAATCACCCTCCAGGGGGAGTGGCCATGCCGCAGTCCCTTCTCCTCCATTCTCCTCTCTGGATTTTGGGCACGCACGCACACATGCTCGACGTGAGTTTTAAGCCACCGGGTCCGGGACACGAACCGCGGTCGACTACATGGGAGTCCAGTGACATAGCCATTACGCTAACTGCTGGTCCCTGAAAGGGTCACTTTTTAAAACACAGAAGTCATTTAGATTACGAGCTCTAAGGTATAATGTTTCATGTAGGTGTCATCTATACTGTCTGTAACTTTACCACATTTATTAAGCCAAAAACACTTCAAGTAACTTCCAAGCTCACAAAGTTACAATAGGAAGAAGCCCAACCAGGATTTCCTGCACATTAGGCGGAAATGGCCTGACTCCTGAATGATGTCTCCCATGAAGGACCAGCATTGCACTGTAGCAAAGGTCTTATTTCTGCAAATCTGAATGTGATTTTTTAGATCCCCTGGTTGTGGGTGGTTCAACCTGCTGATCCTACTGATGACCTGTTTGCTGCTTAGGAGCCTGATTCAAGCTTCCAGCTCCCCATCTTGAGGCACAGGAGTGGTGAACAGTCAATCTGAAGATTGGGAAAACTTTCTGAAAGGAGGAACCACCATTCCAGCATTAACTGTCCTTAATCCTACCACAGAAACTGTTTCATTCTGGAGATGGTGAGTCCTAGAAGATCATGGCCAAGAAGATGTCCTAAGTGGCTTCCTCTGAGAGTTTATCTCCAAGAGGGAGCCAGCTGGCCACCTGCCTTTTATTACATTTCTAATATCTGCTCCATTTCCATTTACTTGATCATTACATAAGCATTGCTTCTCTAGAAATCTAGCTCCTTCTTCTTCTTTCATCTTCCACTTTACCTTCAAGGCCTAAACTCCTCCATCTGCTTTTTTGGATGATTCATTAAAAAGTTTTGGCTCATCTTGTAAGGTTCCTAACAGCAATATAGACTCTTGTGATCCATAGTGGCTTCTCACTGTGATGTCAGGGTCTCCGTGCTGAAAACTGGGTAGAGGCCCTTACTCCAAAATTGCCTAACAGTTTTTCTGAAACTTCTCCAGCAGCTCCACCTTCTGGGTCAGGTCCTTCAGCTCTCCCTAAGTTCCAGTTAACTTCTCAGTTCCAGTTAACTTCTGGTGAAACTGTTTGTTGGCAGCCTCTAAGAGCTGGCTCTTCCCCTGAGCTCTTCCCCTGACTTCTCTTTTCTTAAGGTCCACAGCTTTTTCTCACGTTCCTCCTGTTGGCTATGTCTGCAGTTTTCTCCTGCCCACTCTCTTGTTTTGATTTGGCTATTTTAGTAACATCATTCTTTTCTTTTCTTTTTTATTTTTAGAGCAATTTTTGCTCTAGGGTGTGTGTGCTCACCAAAGAGACAGACAGAAAGCAAAAAATTACCTCCTGGGGGGGGATGGCCATTCTACAATCCCTTCTCCTCCATTTTCTTCTTGGGATTAGGGACATGCACACACATGTGCCTGGCATGATTTAAACCATCCAGTCCAAGATTCAAACCATTGTTAACTACATGGGAGTCCAGTGCTGTAACCATTATAACATCTGCTGGCCTAATAGTAACATCATTCTTAGAATCTTCTGAATGAAGATGGTGGGAAACATCAATGTCTTTGGTCCTAACAGGTAACAGACTTAGATTTGTGTGCCTGTTGACACACCATCACTAAGCACAGAGGAAGCTGTGCTTACATGCTAATTATCATGACAAGTTGCATGGCTGGGCCAAGATTCCCGACACTCCTGGTTGTAGTCTTCATGGCTCAAGCTCAAAAGGTGATAGGTTTCAAATGAACAAAAGGTATTCTTAAAAGTTTGCAAATATTTACAATTTTGAGAATTTATCCTCAAAACAGTTATTTGGCATCAGCTAAAAAAAAAATCAATAAGCAATATATGGATTGGTCAGTAGGTGGGATGTGTTTTATGTTTTGCTTTGAGTTGAATCATTCCAACTCTAGAGTACTTAGGAGTCTGAATTGGTGGCAGTCTTGTGTGTTATATAGTGTTTTCAGCTTAACCAGAGGAAGCAGAGATATCCAAGAAGAGTTCATTTCCATGACCCTGTTAGTGAGCAAAGAAAAAAATTCCCTTATCTGCCAAAAACTGCAACTAAAAGATGCTGCATAACTGATATGGTTTAGTTGTGTTACTGATATATTCAGTGGAAAATTTGTGAGTAGTATGTAGGATTCTCTGGCATATTGCACAAAATTAGAAGGACAAATAAAGTATCTTAAGAAAATAGATAAAATTCAGAGATTTTGAAGACATGCCTTTCATTTACTGTTTAATCAAAACTATTCTTATCTTTTTGGCCCAGTCAGCAATCTTCAGTTTCTTAGAGAAAGATTGATGAGTAGTGTATAGTATCTTTTCATTTAAAGTGACTATATAAAAAAATACATATAGATCAATGGAACAGCATAGGGTCCAGAAATACGTCCACACATTTACAGTCAACTGAGCATCAACAAGCGTGCCAAGAATATACAATGGGAAAAAGTAGTCCTCAATAAATGGTATTGAAAAAACTGGATTTCACATAAAAAGAATGAAGTTGAATCCTTACTTATAACACACACAAAGTCAATTCAGAGTAGATTAAATATTTAAATGTAGAACTGTAAAACTTTAAAAAGAAAAAATTGAAAATCATAACACAACTGTTAGTGATGACTTCTTGAATATGAGCACAAAATCATAAGCAATAAAACAAAAAATAATGTGATCTACGTCAAACTAAAAAGCTTTTCATAGCAAAGGAAAGAGATGAAAAGGGAGCCTACAGAATGGATGGCAATGTTTATAAATCATATATCTGATAAGAGGTTAGTTTTCAAAATACATAAGAAATCCCTACAACTCAATAGCAAAATACCATATTACCAATTTAAATAAGGGCAAAAGGTTTCAATGGGCATTTCTTCAAAGAAGACACACAAATGACCAAATAGCAATGTGGAAAGAAGTTCAATGGTGCTAATTATCAGGAAAATGTAAATCAAAATACAATGAGATATCACTTCATACCTGCAGGGATGACCACAATAAAAACAAAACAAATCAGGAAGAGGTCTCAGTCACACGCGGCTAAGGTGCTGATGCATGGAGGCTGAGGCCATGAGGGAAACCCGAGTTAGGTTTTCTACCCAACCTATAACAGATTGGGCGTAGTGGTTCTCGCTTGTAGTTCTACCTAGCTAGAAGACTAGGCAGTCAGATATTGACATGGCTAGACATTTGTCAAAAAATTTCCCTCTGTGTCTCTCTTTCTTCTCTTTTCATGATTAAACAAAGTTAAGAAACTCCAGAAAATACCAATTGTTAGCAAGGATGTGGAGAAATTGGAACTCTCATGTTCCATTGGTAGGAATGTATTTGTAGCATCCATGATGAAAGATAATATGGAGGGTCCTTCAAAAATTAAAAATAGAACTACCATATTATCCAGCAATCATACTGCTGGTTACTTATCTAAAGGATTAAATCAGGAACTCAAAGAACCGTTTGTACTCCCCAATTCATTGTAGCATTGTTCACAATAGCCGAGATACGGAAACATCCTAAATATACACTGACACATAGGCAAATAGATAAAGGAAATATGCTATATACTTATAATGGAATAGTTCTCTAAAAGAAAATCCTGCCTATGTTATAACAAGAGAGAATCTGGAAAACATTATGCTAAGTGAAATAAGCTAGTCACAGAAGGACAAACAGCGCATGATTGTACTTATATACGGTACCTAAATAGTCAACCCCTTAGAGACAGCAGAATGGTGGCTGTAAAAAGGTGACAGAAAAAGGGTGACAGAAAGTTGTGTTCAGTGGGTCTTAATTCTGGAAGATGAAAGAGTTCTAAAGATCTACTACATAAGACTATATCTACAGTTCACAATATTATATTCTGCACTTAAAAACCTGTTAATAAGCTAGATGACCTAGTGAGTATTTCAAATCACAATTAAAAAAATAAATAAAATGTTTTCCTTGTTCATAAAAAAATACAGTACCTCAGCACAAATTGCTTTCATTTAGTGTACCATGAAGATTTTGTATTAAATTCTAGCTAAAAATAGATCTTTAAAAAAATACGTAAAATATTTTGACAGCATAGATAAATGCTATGTGTATGTAGAAAACCTGTTACTGCTGTTAACTGACATTCCTCCCTCCCATCTTTTTTTTTTTTTTTTTTTTTGCCAGAGATCCATACTTAGAGGATAAAATATTCTGGAACTGAGAAATCTTGATTATTGATATTCAGTCCCTTGAAGATGTTTCAAAGATACATCCTTTTTATTAATCTTTTATTTTATATATTCTTTCACAGGGCATTACAGTACACATAAATAGCAGACTTGTGAAAATAATTAAGTAGCATGACTTTTCAATGGAAGCATAGTATTCAGCATATAAAAGTAATTTTTAAACTTTATATCTAAAATCACACATTTGACTTTATATTTTTGCTGTTATAAGTGTATTGCATACATTGCATTGTTACACAGGTGTTTCTAGTTTGTCACTTTATTTTTGTGTATTTTTACATAAAAAGTTATAAATATTTATATCCAATATAAAATGCTCTGATAGGATATTTTAAGTATTTAAATCTAAACGTAATTGCATTTAGTTCCAAACTTCTAAGTAGACTAGAAACTTCTCTGTGCATTATTTGTGAAATACAAATTTGCAAAATACTGCTCCTTGCAGGTGTCTCATTAAATTATTATCAATCAGTGTTCTGTTAGTAAGAGTTAATTTATTCAGTCTTTTTTTTTTTTTTTCCTTTGACAAATAGAAATCGGAGCACGGAGGAAATAGAACTTTTATCAAAGTGGAGAGAAAGAAAATTTCGGTTTCTAGTTATGGACATAAATGACAATCAACTTTGCTGACTTTGGTAAGAAGATAATAACATCTTAGCTAAAAAGGAAGATACTGAAATTGTATGTGTCCAGAAATGAGAGTTAAATGATGAGTAAAATAAACAAATACAGCAAAAACTTTTGTCCATTTCTATCTTCTTGAAATTTACTTCTACTTGACTGAAATAAGTATTTCAGGAGATGAAAGGCAGTTTTAATGTCTGCTTTCATGGTAATTGTTATCTATGATGGATCAAGGAAAATAATTGCAAATATCACAAATCTCCAGAGAGTCACACAGGAATACAGACTAATTAGCATGTTTTATCCTGGACTTAGTGGTTAGGATAATGGCAGGCAATTTCTTATATGTTGGTTTGCTTTTTTCCATTTTTTTCTGAAAGAAAAAATAGATTCCTTGTTTTCCACAGACTCACTTTAGACATTTAATCTTTTCTGTATCTTCAGGCTTTCTTTTCTTTCCTCTAACTTTCCAATAGTTCCTGAAGAAAAATAAAAATGAAAAGAAAAAAAAACAACTTTATAAACCACAATTTCTTGGCCCTACCATCCTATCAGATGATCAATATTTAAAGGTACCTCTACCATCTATTGAATTGACTGAAAAAGGTGTATAGTCTCTCATTTTCTTTACCCATCACAAATGGAGAAGGACATTTCAGCATTTTGCTGAAATGGGTGGTATGCTGCTACCACTCTTCTGAAAAGCTTTCATAAGTAACATATCTCTCCAAACTGGCAGTTATTTTGGGGTCTTACCTCCCCTTCTCTATATCCTACTCTCCCTTTCTTGACTTCTGACCATCACTTTCTCTTGCTTCTCTATTATCTTGACCATCTTTTCTCAATCTTTTTTTTTTCTGACTCTCTCTTCCATCTGTTGTTTAATATAGATGATCTCTCCTCAGGTTTCAGCTGCACTTTTCTTCTCATTATTCTTGGTTTTCCTGTAAGAGCTTATCTAATGGAAGTATATCAAGTAGCATCCATTTGCTAAAGATTCTGCTTCTCTTATATTGACTACTCTCCTGAACACATTATCTGTATTTCTACCAGGAGAGGTACACAGCTTGCACTTAAAAAACATAATTAATATCTGTCAAAATTTATTGTTCATCTTGAATTCTGTCTCTAAACTAAAAATGTTAGAATTATCCTTGACTATTTTTTCTCCTTAATATCATACATTCAGCCAGTTGCCAAATTCCAATATATACAATATATCCTTAATATACAATATATCCTTTCATTGATGGTTGATGTTCTAAACCTCCTTAAAGCATTCTATATAAAGACACTACTACTTGATTGGGATGGAGGATCTTGCATTTTAATTTAGCAGAAATACATAGTAACTTGCAATAGTGTGTATAGACATACACAGAAGGAACTTCATAATGTTAGGTGAGGACTTTTATCCAATTTGCCTATTGTTCTTTATCTGGGTTACTAAATGAGTCTCTTCATTTCACTCCCCGTCAGCAAAATTTCCTTCTCTCACCCACCATTCATCCTTCATGTTGCAATCAGAGTATTCTTTCTAAAAAATATGTTGTAATTTTGCTCCATTGATTAAAAATACCTTTTGGGTTCTTATTCCCTAAGCAAGAACTCATAATCTGAGACACTGAATGGGTTTCCTGCATCTGTGCACCTCATGCAAATGAATGACAAGTTGTGTATATATAAGTATATGCACTTCCAAGATAGGGTCAACAGATGCTGACCCACAACAAAATGAAATCCACTAACAAACAACATACACACAAGCTCCTCAAGGTCCAGTGCATACATGCAATTATACGCTGGCCATATTTTACTTTTCCACTTCCTCTTCCTTCTTTTCTTATTAAATAATCATATGAATCCTCTTCCCAAGCACACCAAATTCTCACCATTTCACAGATAATCTGTTTTCTAAATGCTGTTGTGTCTTGGAAGACATTTACATTACTCACAATGGCCTTCCCCATCGCTGTTATGGTCATAAGGTTCTATGCATTGATGGAATTAATCAGGACATTGCAGTAAGAATCCCCAGTATTGTTTTTTAACAGATCCTCCTTGTTTGATATACTTTTTTGTTTAGTTTTGAAGTGTTGTGCTTTGCTAAATACATGTATGATATTATTAAATCTGTGTACGACATAATTTAATCTTCAACTGTAAGATAGGCCTCATGGACCCAATTTTTCTGTTGAAGGATTAGTACACCTTACTTACTTTCTTTCTTCCTTTTTTTTTAAAATTTGCCAGAGGCACTGCGCTCACTGGAGAGAGACAGAGAGAAATGAAGAAAAAATTTCCTTCTCTCACCCACCATTCATCCTTCATGTTGCAATCAGAGTATTCTTTCTAAAAAATATGTTGTAATTTTGCTCCATTGATTAAAAATACCTTTTGGGTTCTTATTCCCTAAGCAAGAACTCATAATCTGAGACACTGAATGGGTTTCCTGCATCTGTGCACCTCATGCAAATGAATGACAAGTTGTGTATATATAAGTATATGCACTTCCAAGATAGGGTCAACAGATGCTGACCCACAACAAAATGAAATCCACTAACAAACAACATACACACAAGCTCCTCAAGGTCCAGTGCATACATGCAATTATACGCTGGCCATATTTTACTTTTCCACTTCCTCTTCCTTCTTTTCTTATTAAATAATCATATGAATCCTCTTCCCAAGCACACCAAATTCTCACCATTTCACAGATAATCTGTTTTCTAAATGCTGTTGTGTCTTGGAAGACATTTACATTACTCACAATGGCCTTCCCCATCGCTGTTATGGTCATAAGGTTCTATGCATTGATGGAATTAATCAGGACATTGCAGTAAGAATCCCCAGTATTGTTTTTTAACAGATCCTCCTTGTTTGATATACTTTTTTGTTTAGTTTTGAAGTGTTGTGCTTTGCTAAATACATGTATGATATTATTAAATCTGTGTACGACATAATTTAATCTTCAACTGTAAGATAGGCCTCATGGACCCAATTTTTCTGTTGAAGGATTAGTACACCTTACTTACTTTCTTTCTTCCTTTTTTTTTAAAATTTGCCAGAGGCACTGCGCTCACTGGAGAGAGACAGAGAGAAATGAAGAAAGTGAGAAAGCACCCCTCAAGGGAGATGGCCACACCTGCAATCCCTACTCCATTTCTTCGACCTTTTGGGATTTAGGATATACCTAGTATGTCTGTCAAGCCTTCAGGTCTGTGACACAAAGTGTGCAAATAGCTACATGGGATCCAACAGCCTTAACCATCATACCATCTTCTGGCCCTCCTACTTGCTTTTTAAAAGAATCCTTAAGTATGGGAGCAATCAATGGTGTGGTGATTAAGTTGGCTAGATCCCACATGGCTGATCATGTGGTTCAAAGCCCAGACCCAGCAGCTTGTAAAACATGCAGGGTGTGCATGCATGTGTACTCAAAATTCCGAGGAGAATAGAAGAGGGGAGATTTCAGCGTGGCCATCCCCTTAGGGATGCTTTCTCACTTTCCCTCTTTCTCTGTCTCTCTCATGCAAGTACACATGCTCTATGGCAAAACAAAACAAAATGAAACAGAAGAATCATTAGTGCTTAATATAGAGTCTGATGCATGAAAGTTGTTCAATATGTTGAATAAATAAATGAAAGTAAAAAATATTTGGAAGCTATTTCTTAGCCAAGACTATATTTCTGACATGAATTCTGATGAGAGGAAGGAAAAAGTATAGTATAAGAAACTGTAGCAATAAGTGACATTATTTGGAATAAATAAAAAAAATTGGGGGGTTATAATTATGAAGCCTAGTTTGATTCAGAAGTGTACAAGGGGACTTTGAAATGTTCATGCCAAAGTAGAATTAATGACTGAATTAATTTTTTGTGCAAAAATTTAAAAATTCTTGCATAATTTTTTCATAGTACACATTCGCCATGTTTTATTTAATATCTCTTGTACTAGGAAATTTTTTTTTAAAAAAACAATGTTTTTATTTACCTTTATTTATTTATTTACTTTTTTTTTAATTTGACCAGAGAGGGACAAACCTAGAAAGTGAGAGAGAGAGATAGAGGGAAAGTGAGAAAGCAAGGTACCAGGTCTGGGACTCAAACTGCGGTTGGTCATATGGGAGTCCAGCACCTTTAACCACCACACCACCTGCTGGACCATGTCCTAGGAAATAATGAGAGAAGAAATGATACCAAGAATCATCTATTAGAGGAAGATAATTGCTTACTGGCTAAATTCTGTTCCAGTAGTTTTTCTCATCTACCATTTCATAAAAATATTTGGCAAAAGACCTGAACAGTGTTAAGAGAAATAATTTTGGAATACTTTATCATAAGTGGTTTGAAAACCTATAAGAAGATACTGTCACAGCCCAGAAGTAAGAAGGTGATAGCCTGGAATAAGATTGTGAAAATGATGAGGACATCACAGTGCCTAGGCATTTACAGGGAAAAATCATTTGGATCTAGTGGGGGTTGAATGTAAGAACAATTGAGAGACAAAATAAAGTTGATACCAAAATGGAGGGCAGAATGCTGCCGGCGGTATTAAGAATGATGGATAAAGTGTGTTTATGTGGCGTGCAGAGTTAAGAAACAGCATAATAAAATCTTTATTGGAGTCTTTGAAAGTCTCAATATAAAATATTGGATAAGCTAATGGGTTAATTTAGAGTCACTTTGTCTCAAAATCAATATTTAATAAGGTATAAAGTTAAGATACTTGCACATCAATAAATGCAAGGGTGATTAATAAAAAGGATCATATGATAGTCATCTCATATATATCGGTATCAATTCTTTATTTATGTTTTAGGCCTGGTACTGATCATCATCTCCTTTAATTCCATAATGACTCTCTGAGGTAGATCCTACTGTTAGCTTGGTATTCCAGGTAAGAAATATGAGGCTTAGGGAGGTTAAGATATTTGTGCAAAATCACAGAGCTAACAAGGGGAAGAAATGGAACTCCGATATGAAACTTTTATGTCAACCGCCATGTTTTCAATTAATATTATTTATTGCTCCCCTCTTAGGCTATTAGATTAATATTTTCACATTTATTTTTTATTTTTTCTTTATTATTTTAATGACTTTATTTTTTAAGAGAGATTTTTGCTATAGGGCATGTGTGCTCTTCAGAGAGACAGACAGAGAGACAGAAAGGGAGAAATCACTCCCCAGGTGGGATGGCCATAGGACAATCCCTACTTCTCCATTCTCCTCTCAGGATTTTGAGCATGCACACACACACACCCAGTGTGAGGTTTAAACCACAGGGTTGGGACTCAAACAGCAATCGACTACGTGGGAATCCAGTAGCATAATCATTACGCCATCTACTGGTCCCTTAATGGCATTTTAATAATACATTTTATATTGACTTATGTCTTCATATTTGATTATGGATTGTGCCCAACTGTTTAGAAAGATAGTATGAAAGAACGCCTGTTCTCTTGCATTGCTGAGAGTTTGTGCTCCACTAAGTTAAGTTTTCATTTGAATAATTTTATCTTATAATTGCAATTTAAATACAGAAATGTGTAGTCCATCTTGATTAATATTTGAATTGTTTTTAAAAGCCATTTTAATAGCTACTTTCTCAAATTCTGTTATTTTTAATCTCAATATTTAAAATTTTATACATCTAGCTTTCTTAAGTCACATTAATATTTGTGCAATTAATGTGTATATTTTGAGTTCATTCTCATTCCAACGTTTCTTTAAGACTAATTATGTTACGTGTGTGTGTGTATGCACGTGTGTATGTGTGTATGTGTGTATGTGCATGTGTGTTTGGAGTTAATAAGCTTAGATACTAGGGGGGAAAACAGTGGAAGATTATACCACAGATAATTAATAAAAATCAATTAGTTTGTTAATGAGTACTCCGTCAGTACCCAAGGTGGCAGAAACCAGCTGGGGGACGGAAATCAGGATCCCTGAGTAGGACATTTAGAATGTTTGAGTCCTGCTGAGAATTTGAGAGGAAATAACTATAAGGAACACTACTTGGGTTAAAACTGGCTAAATTTTCTCTTGAGATTGCAATTCCTCTAGCTAATAAATCTAGTAAAAAAGTGATTCACCTTTAGTGTATGCCATAAAGCATTTCTGAGGCCTTAAGTACATTGCTCACTGCCCTGTATTAAAAACAAACCCATAGTTGTAAATGTCAATGACTAAGAATATTAGAGCCCTTGCATCTTTCTTGTGTTAGTAGAAAAGCTGGAAGCACGCATTACCTCTTCTATGACTTTTTACATTGTATTTATATAAATGGCAAAAGTCAAACATGAGCTGACAGAGAAATACAAAATCTATCTTCCTGGGATGTCCTTGCGTGAAAAAGCAGAAAATTCCAATGATAGCAATTGACCTTCATAGAAAGTTTTTCAGAAGAATCCATTCTTCCCATTGTAATTTTATTTCTGTTAGAATTATTTCTTTTTTATTATACGTAAGCAGGGATTATTTATGGGAGTAAGGTCGAAGAAATGATTCCCATAGGAACAAATTAAGCAAACTCAGTTTACTATAGGGTGACCACTTACAAGTATCTATTTCCACTTTATAATGAGGAAAGAAAAATTCTTTATGGAGAAAGAAAATGACAAAGTTATTCCAGAGCACTCACAGCTTTCTCAAGAATCTGTATGTGCAGTTTATTGTGGATAGCTTGCACAAGTTTCTGGTAATTGTCATAAACCTTGATATGACTGCTAAACCATTTCCCTTCTAGAAAAAAGAACAGAGTCTACAGATGTTTTTGGTATTGGTTCTAATAATAATGCTCTGTATTCTGTGTGGTAGATTAATAGTATGGAGCAAGATATATGAAATTTCTATGGAAAAGTTTTACCTAATAACTCCCTTTGAATATGAGGTAGAGTCCTAGGGGTAAAATATCATTGATTTAACTTACTCCAGTAGTTAACTTTCATAGACAACATATTCCTTTAATTTTTTTTTTTTTCTTTTTTTGGAGAGTTTTTTTTTTTTTTTTTTTTTTTTGCTATAGGGCGCGTGCACTCGCCAGGCAGACAAGACAGGGAGAGACAGGGAGACAGAAAGCGAGAAATCACCCCCAGAGGGGATGGCCACGCTGCAATCCTTTCTCCTCCATTCTCCTCTCAGGATCTTGGGCATGCACGCACATGCGCCCGGCGTGAGTTTAAGCCTCCAGGTCCAGGCCGCGAACCGTAGTCGACTATGTGGGAGTCCAGCAACATAGCCATTATGCTAACAGCTGGTCCCAACGTATTCCTTTAATTACCTGCAGCATTTCTGGTAGTGAAATGAAGAGAGCTTCTACCTTGATAGGAGGGAAAGTACACTGAACACAAAGAAATTATTCTTTATGCAATTTTCGACTATTTTAATTAAACTAAGTTAGTGCTTTTCTTCCTCAAATATACGTATTACAGTTCCTTTATAAAATGCACAACTATATGTTTAAAAACTACATTCGTATGATGAGCAAAAGTGGTATCTACACTCATTTAAGTAAATCAGATTTTGGTTTCTTTTTTAACACTCTCTTAATATTAAGATATTTCCTCTTTTCCTCTAGTACATTTTTTAATTTCCTAGGAGGCAACAGTAATAGTCTCAATTCCATGACCTTACGTTTCTCTTAAAGCAAAGGATTTTTCAAAAGTTCTGGCTTCTGGGTATATATAAATTACAATTATGCTTTCTTTTAAAATGTGTTGTAAAATAAAACAATGCATCTTATATTCATGTTAGGAATATAGATATGTTCATATACACACGTGAGGAAGCTGTCTGTGAATAGATGAATTTTTAGCACATTTACGTGTCAGATTTATGATTTTTTAAAACACTATTTTTCACACTCATTAGTCATGTGATTCTTTCATAAACTGAAGAGAAGTTTTACACATACATATATTTCTTAATTTTTGGAAGTAATGTGAGCCAAAAGAGAGAAACTAGCCTGATCTGTGGGATGTCTGACCTGTGTGTGGAACGACGGGGATTCCCATCTAACCTTATTCATCAGTATGCGGCCCCATGAAAAATGACAGAGATTCCTCAAATTTATTACCAAAAATTTATTGAACAATTTAAAATGGTTAAAATGTAACAAAATAGATTTTTAGCTCCTGGAATGCATTTTATTTTTGGTCTTTATATACCAAGACTTTATATAGGCAATATCTAATTTTACCCTTTTTAGAAGTGAAAAAATTTTGGGACCAGCAGTTAGCATAATGGCTATGTCGCTGGACTCTCATGTAGTTAACTGTGGTTCGAGTCCTGGACCCGGTGGCTTAAACTCACACCGGGCATGTGTGTGTGCGTGCCCAAGATCCCAAGAGGAGAATGGAGGAAAAGGGATTGTGGTGTGGCTATCCTCCTCTAGGGAGGTGATTTCTCACTTTCTCTCTGTCTTTCTGGTGAGTGCACGCACGCTATAGCAAAAACCTCTCTGAAAAAAAATAAGTGAAAAAATTTTAGCCTTTAGTAACTTGTTAATGTTGCTAGACTAGAGATTGAACCAATAAGCTTTGATTTTAAAAAGTTGAAGTTTAAATTCCAGCTCTAACATTGAATACCTGGACAACCTATTTCACTTCTCTGTGTCTTGGGTATTTCATCTGAAAATACAGTCAATAATAGTCTCTACTTGATAGGATCGTTGTGATGACTGAAACAGGATAATGTTTCTAAAGAACTTAGAACTCTCAAGGCCAGCAAGTGGTGTGGTGGTTAAGGTGCTAGACTCCCACATAGCTGACCACGGTGAGTCTCCAAACTGGAGGCTTGCTTCCTCACTTTCTCTCTGTCTTTCTCCCTCTCTGTCTCTCTCTGGTGAGCATGTGTGTCCTGTAGCAAATTAAAAAAAAAAATTAATAGTAAGAAATTAAATAATTTTTAAAAAGACTCTCTAATACATAGTACTATACAAATATTTGCAAAATAAATGATTTAATTTTATTAATGCTCTTGTATGAAAGACTGCCAATTGATGGAGATGATGGAGGGAAATGTCTATTCAGTCAATAAATATTAGATGTTGCATTATTAATTGAACAAATTGTGGAACCCTAGCACTTGCCAGGATTAATATTAGGTACTGGAAATTAAGGGAAAAAATATGACAGAGTCACTGCCCTCAAAGAATCATATTCTGATTGAAGAAGCAGAATCATACATATAAATAAATACTTAAAATACAACATAATTGGTGCCACCAGGTAGTATTGGAAAAGCTATAAATCTTGACTTGACAGAAGGTTTCACAAAGGAGGTTTCAGTAGTGCTTGAAGTATTACTTGAAATATTTCTAATGAAGAAAGAGGAAAATACATCTTTATTAATCGCAGACAGAAAGGGTGGATGGGACTGCTGCATTTTCATTCAGCTCTGCCCTCATGCTTTCTTCTCTGGGGACCAGGTCAGAGGAGCAACCTAATACTGGACATTCCCATTCTCTGGGGCTTGGCCCAAGAACTAGGGTGGGGCCAGGATGTCAATAGAACACGTATTCCACTAGAGGTTACATGGGAATAAGCAGGTTTGTAATCTCTTACGAGAAGGGAGAGAGTGAATAAAACAGAAATTATCATAGGCTTTCAGGGAATTGCAGAAAATTTGATGAGCTTGAAGTACGGACTATAAACAATGTAGTGACTAGGATCAGATAAAACGAGAATGGGAAAGGCTGCCAGATTGTGAAATGGCCTGTGCATCTTGCTAAAACCTTTGAAATTACTAATGATTAAAATCACGTTTTTAGTAGGCCCTGGTTGAAGAGTAGAGGAGGGCGAGGGCAAAGAGACAGAAAATAATGGATTCATAGAGGTTAAGTAAGTTTTTTGCTTTTTTTTTTCCCCTGTTTTCTAGGTAATATTTGTTTTTCTTTTTTGCCCACAGTTATTTATTTATTTATTTATTTATTTATTTACATATTATGCATTCGACCACTGTATGTTATTACAGCTTGTAAGACGATTTTTTCCAGCATGAATACACTGTATGAGAGACAATGGTAGTAGTAGTAGAACTGCATTACAAAATAAGTTTAGAGTGCCTAGAAAATAAGGTAGAATTGACAGAATCAGATGAGTTTTAGAAGATTAATAATAAGGATTAGGATGGATTAAGCACTTGCAGAGAAAGCCAGGTCCCACATGTCAAAATGGGGTTCAAATCTCCACCCAGATGACAACATGCCAGGATCCTCCCATGATGAAGAATTTGTATGACCATGACCAGACTCTGGTGGGGACTTTAGTCTCTCTCTCTCTTACACATGCACAAAGTATCTCATGAATAAATAAATATTTTAAAAAAATATAAGAATTAAGGAAGAAAGTAATACAGTTACAAAGTTTGTAGCTTAGATGACAAAGTCAAAGGGATTTAATGATTTGGAAAATGTGGTTATTATTAGTGAAGAGGAATGGGATTATTCTGTAAATGTTAGGGGTTTAGAGAAGATAAAAGAGGCTTCAGAGAATGGACTTTCTGAACTGACTTCACAAGATGAGTAAGGTCAGTAATGAAGGATTTTCCTAGCAAAGAGATCAATGTATGGGTATACACAATGGCATCTAGAAAACATGCTATATTCAGAAATTTTAAGATCATTGTGGCCACAAAATCCAGGAAAAAAATATTTAAGTATTTGAATCTTAAGATTCTAGAACATGTACTTTTTAGTTTTATATGCCAGAGACTAAGAATTCATGTAAATTGAGAATAAAACAAATGTGATAGAAAGAATTAGGTCTAGAAAGTCTTTTATAACTGGTTGAACTCAGTAAGGTTAAAAGTCAATTAGAAATCAAGTAAGATTTATGAAATGAGTTCTGAAAATGGCAAAAATTATTAGAAGGAAATATTAATTATATAGATTGAAAGCATTTATTTCTAATTATTAAATATAAATCTTTGGATATTGACCTTAGTTTTGCTTTATTTAAAAAAATGCTAATTGCATTTATTTTAGGAATGTAGCTATAGCCACAAATAGAAATTATTATTAATAATTAGTGTTATGTCTCTGTATTAAATTAGCTTTCCTGATTGTGTGAATGATTTCACATTCAATTCAGCTGACATAACTGGAGTCAATATTAATTCTGTAAATACCATATGCTGTTCTCATTCCATGCTAACATAAGAAACAAAATAAAATTCTATAAAGGAAAACATCGTTATAATAGATTTTAAGATGAGAAGACCAACCGTCTAGTTAGGACAGAAGTGAGCAGGTCAGGAGGCCCTAATGGATTTACTACAATTTAAAGTCAGAGTCTTAGTTTAACATTTTCAGAAATTCAATTTGAAAAGTTATCCAATTATTATTAAGTTCTCAAGGTCCGAGTTGAGTGTAGTGGTGGGCAGCTGAACTCATAAAACACTGTTACAAGGCATTGCGCCCATTCACTCATTCACAAAGTATTAGGCATTGACATGTAGTGCTCCTTCCTGTGCTCAAAAAGCTCATGAGAAGCACTGTGTGACAGAATACTGGGTGCTGAGCAGCACGTTAAACGAGTAAACCAAGACTTTGAATGGTGTTCAATTGGGTGGACTGGACAAGATGCCATTCTCTTGTCTAAAGATGACTTTATCTGTGCCCCCAATATGGGTGGAATTCCTAGAGTCTGTTCCAGATACAGTGAATCAAAATTTCTAAGGGTGAGACCAGAAATTGTATGACAGTCTCCCAAATGATTCTTACCGTGAGAAAAGCTTAGGAAACATTGACATGGTGGATCAGCTTTTGCTCCTTAATTCTTTTCAAATACAGTCCATGCGATTTCTGATTTCTGGTATTAGTTGCGAAGGATAACTTTATTTTATTTATAGCTCATTCCTGAGACCACCTCTTAGCTCTTATGACTTATCTGAGAAATAAGTATACGTTTTGATTTACAGAAATTCGAGAAGTACCATGGTCTCTGTAATTCTGTATTTACATACCATCTTCTGAGCAGTTATTTTCCAGATGTTTGGTCTCATCTACTTTGGTGGAATCTAACCAGTTTAATTTCAAAAGTAAACTTCGAGCTGTGCCTACTACAGGCCGTATTTGAGAATGGTGTACAATTAAACTGTACA
>NW_006160010.1:2379723-2398946 GCF_000334495.1 Tupaia belangeri chinensis
AATGAATAAACATTTAGTATAGTGACTGGCAAGTAATCAGAACTTAATAAATCTTAGTCTAATTCTGTCTAGTCTTTTATCTGTCTATCTTAGAGTATACACATATTTACAGGAATTATTAAAAGGAATAATCATTTGGTCCATACTCAGTGTTAAATCCATGATGCAACCAAATAGATTTCAAAGTGTATTTTGTTACCATCATTATCATTGGTTAAATAAGTCAAAGAAACAATAACATTCAATGAGATACTGTGCATAAATGAACTAGAGATTATTGTCAATTTTAACATCTATTGTACTGTTATTTAACATAAAGCTTAAAATATATAAGTGACTATGCATATTAAAATTACAGACCTTTAAAATATACTCAGTCCAAATTTTTATGCTTTTCTGAATTCTCTGTAGCTCATATCTGGCAGATAGTTTCAGTGGACTTTGAAACTCCTATTATAGGCAATTATATTACCATTAATATTTTAAATTCAATCAACTCAACTTTTATTGAATACTAGTTCTGTTCTCAAAATTGCTGTGAAAATTTTCTAACTTCATGTTAAAAATATGGCTAGTTGAAAAGAACATCACGACCTAACAGCACGTATAACATACAAGTACATAAGTGTCAGAGTGAATGAGCTATTATTTGTTACCCATATTGACAGAGTCAGTTTTCAAATAACATTCTGCTACAACAAATTACTATTTTATGTTAATCTAAACATATATACTGCTTTTGGTAAAAAATAAATTAGTAAGGTGGTAGCTATTTTTACTTCCATTTGCTAATTATTTATGCTTTTTTTATACATTACTTTTGTTTCCTTAGAAGAATAGAGAATACCATAAGCTGACTAAATTGGTGACAAGGTATTGATTGTCTAACTTTTAATGAAATCACCTTGAATAATGAACACTTTATAAAATCTAAGAGAAAGTTATACTATAAAATGTTATGAATTTTGGGGCTGGCAGATGGTGTGGTGGTTAAGGGTGCTGGACTCCCACGTGGCCAAGTTCAGGTCCCAGACCTGGCAGATTCCTTTTTCACTTTCCTTCTCTCTCTCTGTCTTTGGTAAAATTGGAAAATAATAATAATAAGTAAAATAAAAATAAAATAATTATTTTAAAAATTTGTGAGTTTTAAGCAAGAAGAAAGTCTCTGGTGTGTTTGTATTTTGAAAAACTATGGCTTTATAAAGATTTAGGCTCTGGAATCTGCAAGATAAATGCCATTAAAAGACATGTTGAGGGATCAGCAGTTGGTTTAATGGCTATGTTGCTGAACTCCCATGTAGTCAACTGTGCTTCGAGTCCTGGATCTGGTAGCTTAAACTTACGCTGGGTGCGTGTGCGTGCATGCCCAAGATCCCAAGAGGAGAATGGAGGAGAAAGGATTGCAGCATGGCCATCCCCCCCTCCCCCGGGGGGGTGATTTCTTGCTTTCTGTCTCTCTGTCTCTCTCTGTTTTTCTGGTAAGTGCACGTGCCCTAGCAAAAACCTCTCTCTCTCAAAAAAAGAGAGACATGTTGACAATTAAACAAATATATTTTGATTGTGAGGACCTCGAAAACTCAAAATTCTAACCACAAAATAAAATTGAGGGAACTAGAAACCATTAAAATATAGGGCTCGGACACTCTGGCCCAATAAACATAGGCATTCTATGAAGATGCTTATTTAATATGATGTAGAAGTCTCTAATAGTCTCGTCTTTATTAAACTGAACAAGCAAACTCTTCCTAAGTTGATTTGCATTGATCCTTTTTACTCCAGAATTTCTTAAGAGAAGCATCACTCCTGGTATTCCTTGCTGCTTAGTCAAGGCAGTGATTCTTGTTAATGTCTTACTTGGGTCATTTGTTATCCCTTGCTGGAAGGAATAATTTTTACCCATAAAACTATTATTTGTTAACACATTCTAAGAGATTCTTTTATCTTGTTACAACTGAATGCAATACATTTAAAACTTGCACTTTAGATAAAATAATTTGCAGATAGATGTACTATGACATATTTTAAGAGTACATATTTAAAGCTCAAAGAAACATTGGTAGCAGAGAGCTTTGAGGCAAAATCAGATTGTACTAGGCCTTCGAAGTTTATCTGATAGATCTGCAACTTGGCTGGACTTTTCAAAGGCTGCAGTGAGCTTGACCACTTTCCTAAAGTGAAATCCAATGAAAATGATGTAGAACTGGATTCTGTGTATTTGGGGGAGTGTACAGCAAGGAGATAGAGGCCCAAGAGAAAGACGGCATGCATATACAAAACATTCTGAAGAATCAGTACAGTAATGATAAACAACAGAATCACTCATTACAAGTTTGCGCTTGGCACATTCTGTGCATACTGCCTCAGTGTCATTCCAAATGGAGAAATATGTTCTACAAAAGGAAAAAGTCTAGATTGTTTAATATTGAAAATTGAGGACAGGGACAGCACATGCCATATGATTATGTCACTGAATTCCCAGATAGTTGACTATGATTTGAGTATTGGACCTGGTGGCTTAAAACTCATGCTGGGCACATGTTTGTATGTGCTCAAAATTTCAAGAAGAAAATGGAGGAGAAGGGATTGTGGTGTTGCCATTCCGCCTGAGGGGTGATTTCTCACTTTCTGTCTTTTTCTGTGTCTCCAGCAAGTACATGCCCCCTATAGCAAATACCTCTCTCTAGGGACAAAAAAAAAAAAAAAATAAGAAAGAAAAAGAAAAAGAAGGAAATCAGGGGCAAATTTAGTAGGTACTTGCTGAAAGAACATTTATTTTTAATGTATGAGCATCCAGAAAGATAACTATTGAACTACTTAATATCACATGGATCTTCAACTAATGTGAGCATTAATTTTACTGGATGTGTATCCTTCATTCATTGGACGAGAAACTCACCAGATTACCACTATGAGCTCAAAGGTGATTGGTACCCATGCTTCTGCTTCTGCTGCTGAGAAAAATCACTTCTTAATATGGGAATTACATATAAAAAATTAAAACACACATCTGGGACAAATGTATCTCAATTCATATGACTTAAAATGACAACTTCCCTGTGTTAGGTGCCCTGTATCCTAAGGAAAGCTCCAGGCTCCCTCTAAGAACTTTTAGAATACAATAGTTCGAGTTGTTGAATGAGAGTGCTTGATGGTAGAACAGATTTAATCATATTAGAAAGCTGGAGAAATATCTACACATGACAACTATCGGAAAGAAAATTTACTTGAAAGGGTAATATATGACTGCTATATTTAAAAAAATGTTTTTAAGTTTTTATTTGAAGATTTTTAAAGCTTTTTTTAAGTTTTTTTTATTTTAAATGCCAGAGACACATACATGACAGATTCAGAAAGAGAGAGAGTGAGAGAGAGGAAGCAAAGGGGCCTGGTCTGCCAGTCTTTTTTCCTTCATTTCTCCTTCCCGTCAGGATCCTGGGCAGGCACACATTTGTGTAAGTCTTGGTCAATGTGGGATCTAGTTCCCTCTACATAGCACTTAACTACTGAGCTAGGGACCAGTCTCGTTTCTGTATGTTAAGGATTGATTGGCTGAAGTAAAGCGGTCTGTGTTACAAATTTACTCATCACAGAAAGTAATTTGTTTCACTTGAGTAGCAAAGCAGAAGAGCCAAAATGTTATTTGACCAATTTTTCTAAAATCAGCCTTAATTTCGGTCTCAATAAAGTGCTTTTATCTATTACCACCTTAGGTCTCTATTTCCTCACCATTTTTCTGGTTTTATTACAAATATAGATATACTCATCTTTTACAAAATACCAGTAAGAAGTGAACAGCAGTAAGAAAACAAGAGGAAGCCATAATTCAGAGATAATCATTGCTAACATTTTAGAGCATGGCCATTTGATCTTGTAGTAGTTTCATAGTTTTTAAAATAAAAAATGCAGGGCTTCCCAAACCCGGATATTTACAAGGACATTCCAAAGTCATTAAACTCTTCTCTCTAACATGGTTTTTATGACTATACTGTGTGTCAACAAAAACTTCATCATAACTTATCCCACATATTACTTCTTATTGAACTTTGTCACTTCTGTTCAATTTTTTGCTTTTTAGAAAATCTTGACAGAGAGCATTACCACAGACGGAAGGTAAATTTTTGTTTATAACTAAAAATTATTTTCTTGATGTAAATCCTTAAATGCAACAGAATCTCACCTGACTGAGCACAAGATCTGAGTTGCAGTCCTACTGGTTTGAGAAACTGACCTGGCATTTGTGTGTGCATGCCCAAAATCCCAAAAGAAGAAAGGGAGACGAGATAGAGACATGGCTGGCTCCTATTGGGGATGCTTTCTCATTTTGCCTTTCTTTCTCTCCATCTCTCTGTGGTGAGATCCTTTGGCAACTAAAAAAAAAAAAAAAGAAAGAGAGAAAGAAAGAAAGAAAGAAAGAAAGAAAGAAAGAAAGAAAGAAAGAAAGAAAGAAAGAAAGAAAGAAAGAAAGAAAGAAAGAAAGAAAGGAGATATAAGATTAAATAAGGTGGCAATTCCTGTACCTTTTGTGTATCATTGGAAATAAATTGCTATACATATTCTGGATTATGATTAATTAGTAAGTACGAGGCCATTACACTGAGTCTTTCTCCATAGTTTCTTTTTCTTTCTTTCTTTTTTTGAGAGGGAGATTTTTGTTATAGGGCACACATTCTCACTGGAGAGACAGAGAGGAACAGAGAGACAGAAAGCAAGAAATCATCCCTTAGGGGGAATGGCCACGCCACCACCTCTTTTCTTGGGGCTTTTGGCATGCACATACATGGCACGAGTTTCAAGCCACGGGGTCTGGGACTCAAACCATGGTCAGCTACATAGGAGACCAGCGACATAACCATTATGCCATTTGCTGGTCTCACCTGTCTCCGTATTTTCAATTACTACATAAGGGACTACATCCTATCTTAGTATGTAAACAAACTGAAGACCTAATTTAGGAGTGTAATAGCTGAGTCTCAGCCAATCACAGGCTGCAGGTCATCAGACTATTAGGTAGAAGCTGAGCTGTAGCCAGTCAAGCAATTTCTGTAGTCTTCACTTCAATGGTATTTAAATCCTCCCTGCCCAGGTTGGTTAGTCAGAGCTTTCTAAAAATCTACTGCCTGTAAGTACTACTGAATTATGAATTGTTCTTTGCAAAATTAAACTCTGCTAAATTTAATTTGTTGAAAGTTTCTCTTTTCATACTATTTTTAATTTTTGAACAGATGGGTTTGTGAAAGAACTTTATATTTAAGGACATTATTTACACATGAAACAAATATTTTTCCTTGTTTCTCACTTGTCTTTTGATGTATAGAAAATTTTCAATGACTCGCAATAAATTGTTCCAAGTGAAGAAGTCGCTCCTTAATTCCAACTCTGCATATGTGGGAACTTCAAGAAGTTCGTGGAAAATGGAATTGAAATAAATTTTGTTTTGGTGCAAACAAAAATTTGAAATCTATGCATACTTTTTTTATAATATGAATTTTTCATGAACTTTCGAAGACCTCTTGTATATTCACATGTATTTTTCTCTTGGTATTTTTTACATTCAATTTTTAAACCATGAACATTTGTAATCCTTTTAGAATTTCATCTTGAATATTATGTAGGTAGGGAAAACTTTATTTTCAAGAGTTTCAGACTCTGAAATAAACATTTATTTATTAAACGTTTTTTATGTACTTGTTTGTATTTTGCCAGAGGGTGCATGCTCTTACCAGGGAGAGAGAAAGAGTGAAAAGGAGAGAAAGGGAGAGAAAGAAAGAAAGCACTTCCCAATGGGGTGTAATCATTTCCCTCAGGATTACAGTGGATACCTTAGATAATCCAGGATTATCTCAAGTAGCTCTTTAGCACTACAAATTTCCTCTGTAACCTTAGTTCTCTTTAGGACATAACAGCACAGTCACAAATTCTGGGGTTTCTGAAGTGGAAATTGGAGAACCATTATTCTGCCCACTCTACCATTTTAGATAAGACTGATTATTTTTGTAGTATTTTTTTTTATGATTAATCACTCTTTAAGTCTTCTTTATTTCTATTTCTAATTTGGTAAATCGTTTTCTTCCATTTTCCTTGAAGTCTCTAGGTTATTCAAGTAGACTTGTAACCAATTATTCTGGTAACAGAAATGTGCTCTGAATGTGTGGTTATTTTTCTTTTCAATTTTCTTTTTAGATTGTGTTTTCCTTCTTTTATGTGATATATTTATAGAAAAACTAGTCACTTTGGTTATATTCTCTTTAATTTCTTCTTTTATATAAAGATGAAATAATTAGAGACCAAAAGTGTTGTTTTGTTTAATATTTTTTTCATTTGAAAAATGCTCCCGATTCTTTCTCAGTAACTTCTATACCTTTCATTATTTCTAGAATATAAATTTGTGTTCTATTGTTTCTATTTTTCCTATCTATTTATAAATGTTATGGATTTTCCCATATAGGAAGATTTAGCTGAACATGTTCCAGTGTTTGTTATATACAGAGAAGTATATTAATAACCTAACTATGGGCATAACTATTATTAGAAGAGCAGTTTTACAGTAATTATAAGCTGTTAAATGTTTTGGTTTATTTGAAATTCCATTATTAAAATATAACACATTATACACAAAAATTTTACCTGTTTAAGTTTTCACTTGGGGAAATCCTTAAGGTTTTTCTTTTATAGTCTCCTGTTTTTCAGAAATATATACTGTTAATTAATATTATTTGTAATAGAAGAATTTTATAATTTTCCATTTATTTCTTAATTTTATATCTCAAACCTTGTATTTATATGTTCATGTCTGACTACTGACTATCTGCCTATATTGTGTACCAAAGACCTAGAAGATAGTTATTCCTATTAATATTCATGGAGTTTTCTTTTTTGTGTGTGAAAAGAGATTTTTGCAATATTGCGTGTGTGCTCTCTGGAAAGACAGAGAGAAACAGAAAGTGAGAAATCATCCCCTGGTTGGATGGTCACTCTGCAATCTCTTCCCCTCCATTCTCCTCTCAGGATTTTGGGCATGCACACACATGCACCCAGCATGAGTTTGAAGCTGCCAGGTCCGGGACTTGACCATGGTTAACTGTGTTGGAGGCCAGCAATGTAACCATTACATCATCCACTGGTCCCACATTTCTTTTTTTTAGGCTCTTGTCACAGGGCATGTGTGCTTGCCAGAGAGATGAGAGAGAGAGAGAGAGAGAGAGAGAGAGCACAAACATTTCCTTATAGGTTTAAAATTTGTTTAAATTAATTAATAAATTTATAGCCCATCTTTATTATGCTTCGTTTTCTATTAAGTTATATAGATAGATATGGATATCTTGCTAGTATACAATTATACAATATTTTAAAATTCAAACTGACTGATATATTCTTTAACTCTTTTCTATTTATTTTTATATCTGATAAATTTGATTTTACTTTTTTATACTTTTATTATCATTGTTTACTAAAAATAGCAATGAACACTTTCTGTGTGTTGCACACTCCCATACTTTCACTTCATTAAAACTTTCACTGTGATGTGTACAGTACTGTTATCTCCACTTAGAGATAAAAATTGTGGTATATAATGAAATGGCCAAACACGTGGCTAGGAAAGCAGTAGACTAGAATCCTTGACTGAGTTTCAAATCTTTAAATTCCTTTTGCTATGCAGGAGTTGTAGTGAGATTTCTCCTAAGCTCCTTCAGGACTAGCATGCTATTATTTTGTTAATTTTTATTAGTCGTCACCTTTATTTTTAAAACATTCCTGTAACTTAATTTCTAAAACATTTAAAATGAAAAATAAGATTTAAGTAGCTAATAAACATATGTTCAGATAGGTTCACAGAGTGAAAAGCCCAACTTATAAGTAATATGCAAGCTTTAGAAAGAATTAAAAATAAAGGAATGAGCAAAGTTATACCAGGATAAAGCAAAACAGAGAAGCTTGGCTTGTAACTGACATTTGCCAAAATAGACTTTAGATAAAAATAAAAAGCTTTCACTAAAACAGGAAAGTTATATGATGCTGAATGTCACATTTTAAAATGAACATAAAACATGGGACCAGCAGGTGGCATGGTGGTTAGGCACTGGACTTCAACATGGTTGACTGCAATTTGAGTCCTGACACAGATGGCTTACTTTCTTACTTTCTCTCTCTCTCTCTCTTTCTCTCTGTGTGTCTCTTTCTCTCTGTCTGTAGAGTGAGCATACATGCCCTTTAGAAAATTAAAAATAATAATAATAACAATAAAGAAATTAAATTATTGGGACCAGCAGTTGGCGTAATGGCTTTGTTGCTAAACTCCCATGTAGTCGACCATGGTTCAAGTCCTGGACCTAGTAGTTTAAACTCACAGTGGGGGTGTATGCATGCATGCTCAAGATCCTGAGAGGAGAATGGAGGAGAAGGAATTGTGGCATGGCCATCCCCACTGGGGGGTGATTTTCTCGCTTTCTGTTTCTCTCTTTCTTTGTCTTTCTGGCAAGCACAAGTGCCCTACAGCAAAAACCTTTCCAAAAATAAAATAAAATAAAAAAGGAAAAGAAAAGAAAAGAAATTAAATTACTAAAAAAATAAAACAAGCAATATGGTAACAATCCTTATGAAGCAAAAACTGAAGAAAAAAAGAATAAACAAATACAATAAAAACAGTTCTATGATAGAATTTTTGTGGTAACTTCAAGTGACCAAATATAACTAAAGGATATACAAAAATCTAAAACATGTATTTGGTTGTTTGTAAAGATTTTTTTTCTTAATTTTTAATGTAAAAAAATAATGATCACAAAATACACTAAGTAAGAAATTACAAGGAGAAATAAACATAGAAAAAAAAGAGAATGAAGATTCTGGAAGTGGTGCAATGGTAAATCATTATGCTCTTTCAGTCAGGACTCAAAATACAATGTCTACAGTAGATGAAAAAAACAAAAGAACAACTGTATTCTCTAACCTTTCTAAATATCCAATATAGAAGTCAAGACTTGTGATTAGAATATATTGTTATGGGGTCCCCATAACAGCAGTTAGCGTAATGGCTATGTTGCTGGACTCCCACGTAGTTGACCGCGGTTTGCGTCCCGGACCCGGTGGCTTAAACTCACGCCGGGAGCATGTGCATGCATGCCCACGATCCCGAGAGGAGAATGGAGGAGAAGGGATTGTGGCGTGGCCATCCCCTCTGGGGGGTGATTTCTAGCTTTCTATCTCTCTGTCTCTCTCTGTCTGTCTGGCAAGTGCACGCGCCCTATAGCAAAAGCCTCTCCAAAAAAAAAAAGAAAAAAAAAAAAAAAGAATACATTGTTATGAGGAGGAAAATACAAGCACACTAAATACCTAGAAAATAAAAAAAAATAATGCTTAAGATTGATAAATCAATAAACTGAGGTGTATTTGTCTTATTGAAATGTATACCCTAACAAATAATAAAAATAAAGTAAAAAATGATAGCCCTATGAAACTGGCAGTTAAAAGTAACTGAGCAATGTGCAATTGTATTTCATTGTTCTCCTAGTATAATTTATACTTTTTCCTTTTTATCTTTAATGTATTTATTTTATAGGTATAAGAAAAGCTATTGAAGATTACTACAAGGTGTCAAGTATTAGCCATTAGTACAGAAGATGACACATAATTAAATGAAATAAAATTCACGAACAAACCAATAAAGATATATAATGGTATTTATGATTATGTTAAAGGTAAGAATTCAAATTAGTACGGAAAATATTTATTATAATACTAGGTCAATTGGTTATGTGTGAGGAAAAGTCTAAATTTACATTGATTCTTGGATTATACAATGGACAATAGAAGTGGCTCAGATGGATTTCAGAAAATTTTATACAAGACCCTTCTTTTACTCCACAGCAAGAGAAGTAATAAAGAGGCAACCCTTGGTATAGGAGATTATATTAGCAAACTATTCATTGGATAAGGGACTGAAAACCAGACTATATAAGGAAATCAAGTAGCTTACCTGAAAAAAGAAAAAAAAATCAATCCAAATAAAAGATGAGCAGATGAGCTGAACAGGCAAGTCTCCAAATAAGACATATGAACAGCCCCAAAAATATGAAAAAGTGCTCAGCATCCCTTATCATAAATGAGATGAAAATTAAAACCACAATGAGATACCACCTAACTCCAGTCAGAATGACTCAGATTAAAAAACTAGAGAATAGTAAGTACTGGTAAGACTGTGTTGAAAAGGAGTATACATATATACAATATAATACTACCCAGCCATAAGAAACAATGAGACTCTAGCGTCTGATAAAAAGTGAATGAATGGAAAAGATTGAATACTAAGTACAGCAAGCCAGACTATAAAAGAGTGGCATTGTTTGTCTCCACTTAATATATACCAAATGTCTGCATTCTATAGCAGAAACTGAAAAATGGAAATACAAATGCATGAAGAGCAAATGTGGATACTACAGACAGCGTGGGAGGAGGGTGGACAATGAAAGACGGGAGGGGAGGGAATCAAGGGGAAAAAAAAACTCAGATTATTCCAATACTACTTAAATCATTTTAGTACATGAGAAAATAAAGAAAAACTGAATATCTACTCCTGATTTACAAAAAATGGGCAAACAAAACAGTTAATGGAAATCAATAAATATTCAATAATATGGTAAATATATATATATGTATTTATATATTTATATTTATACATATACATATCTTGGAGATATTGAAGATTTGGCTCCCAAATATCATATGAAGTATCACAATAAAATGAGACATGAAATTTTTTTTGAATTTTCAATGCATATAAAGGTTACATTTAAACTATATCAAGAGTCTTAAAGTGTGTGATAGTGTTATGCCTAAACAAAAATGTAGGAACCTTAATTTAAATGTATTTTTTTGCTGGGGCAGCTGGTAGCATGGTGGTTAAGGTAGCTGGATCCCATATGATTGTCAGTGCTACTCAAGTCCTGGCCTGGCAGCTTGAGTATGCACTTGGGGCATGTGTACGTGCATGCTCAAAATCCACAGAGGAGAACTGAGCAGATTGCAGAACGGCCATCACAACTGATAGGTGCCTCTCACTTTTCGCCTCTGTTTAGCTCTGGTGAGTACAGGCACCGTATAGCAAAAAAAAAAAAAAAAAAAAAAGGGGAAAAAGAAAACAAAAATTAATGTGCATGCGCTAAAAATGTAATCTTTGATCTTTTTGCTGAATGGTCTTACTTCAGTGTTGATGATTGCTGTGAGCTGATCAGGGTGGTGATTGCTGAAGGATGAGGTTGCCCAGGTACTTTCTTAGAAAAACAATGACGTTTGCAACATCATGTGACTCTTCTGCTGTGAAAGATTTCTCTGTAGCATGTAGTGCTGTCTGAAAGTCTTTTACTCACTGTAGAACTCTTTTCAGAATTGCAGTCCTCTCAAATCCTACCACTGTTTTATCAACTAGTTTATGTAATATTCTAAATTCTTTGTTGTCATTTGAACAGTCTTCTTGGCATATTTACCAAGAATAGCTTTTATTTCAAATCACTTTCTTTACTCATTCATAAGAAACATCTCATCTGTTCAAATTGGATCACGAGATTACAGCAATTCAGTCACATCTTCAGGCTTCATGTCTAGTTGATTCCTCTGCTATTAAAACTACCTCTTCGGTTTCTTCCTGCCCTGAAGTCTTGAATCCCTGAAACTCGTCCATAAGTGTTGGAATCAACTTTTTCCAAACTCCTGTCAATATTGATGTTTTGACTTCTTCTCCTTAATCATGAATGTTCTTAATGACATCTAGAATGGTAACTTTCTTTTTTCAGAAGTTTTAAATTTACTTTACCCAGGCAGTTAATGCCTTACCAAGTGCATCTCTTAAACAATTAAGTCTGGAAAATTGAAATTACTCCTTGATCCATGGGCTACAGAATATATGTTGTGTTAGCATGCATGAAAACAACATAGACCTTTGTCCATCTTCATCAGAGATCATCGCCATTGAGCAATAATATTTTGAAGGGATCTTTTTTCCTGAGCAGTAGGTTTCAGTAAACCATACCATAAACAGTTGTGATGTCAACTGAGTTTTGTTGTCCTATTTACAGATTCATTGATTTCTCTCCTCAAGCGCTTAGAATGCTAGATGGCATCTTCTTCCAAGAGAAGTCTGTTTGGTTCATGCTGAAAATCTGTTGTTTGGGGTAGCCACTTTCATCAATATTAGCATTCCTCTGGATAACTCACTGCAGATTCCACTTTGACTCTTGCTGCATCTCCTTGCACTATGAGATTACAGAGATGGCTTCTTACATTAAACCTCATTAACCAACCTCTACTATCTTCAAACTTTTCTTTTATAGCTTATCTACCCCTCTGGACTTTCACAGAATTGAAGAGGGTTAGGGCATTGTTCTCGATTACTTTTTGTCATCTGGAATGATGTGAGTTGTTCGATCTAACCAGAATGGTATTTTTTTTTCCAGTCAGCAAATAGAACTGTTTTGCTTTCTAACTGTTTACATGTTCACTGGAATAGCACTTTTAATTTCCTTCAAGAACTTTTCCTTTGCATTCATAACTTGGCCATCTGGCACAAAAAGCCTAAGTTCAGGGCTGTCCCAACTGTTGACCAGTATTCCTTACTAAGTATAATCATTTCTAGCTTTTGATTTAAAGTGAGAGACTTATGCCTCTTCTTTGTGCCTACTTAGTGGGCATTAACAAGCCTAATGTCGTGTCTTTGGTACTTGGGTGGCCAGTGGAGAGGGAGAAAAACAGGTAAGAGCTGGTCAATGAAGCATTCAGAACATATGCAACATTTATTAAGTTCTCTGTCTTACATATATGTGCTTTTTGGTACCCTTGAACAATTATAATGTTAACATCAAAGATCAGTGTCACAGATCACCATCACAGACATAATCATAATGAAGAGTTTGAAATTGCTAGAATTATTAAAATGTGACACAAATAGGAAAATGGCACTAACAGACTTGCTTGATTCAGATTGCTACAAATCTTCAATTTATAAAAAAAAAAGAATTAGTGACATTGTACAAAATAAATGAAAAAATGAAGTTCAATAGGACAAGTACGCCTATACCTCATCTCCAAATTCATCACTTTTTAAAATGTGGAAACAGACATTTTCCCACAAGGGTTAGGAGCAATGAAAATATGCATACTATCACCAATGTACTTTTATTGGTGGTGTTGTAATTGCCAGTAAATGCAATCATGCAAGAAAATGGAAAACTATAAGCACCAGATAAGAAGAGAGAGGATAATCTCTACTGTCATATGATAAGACAGTGCACCTAAGAAAACAAAAAGAATCAATGATAGTAAAAATATTTAGTGACATAGCAGGATATAGAATTAATATACAAAAATGACATAGCTTTTATTTATCAAACAATAACCTATTAGAAGATATAATAGAAGAAAAGATTTCATTAAAAAAGGTAAAATACACAGATACACAATTAAGAAAAGCATAAAACTAGCCCATGGCATGATGGTTAAGGTGGCAGCATACCATAAGATTGACCATATAGTTAAGTACCCAACCCAGTTGCTTGAAGAACACTCTGGGTGTGTGCACATGCATGCCCAAAATCCCCAGAGGAAATATGGAGTAAGGATTGTAGAGTGGCCATTTACCATAGAGAGTTGTTCCTCACTTTCTCTCTCTCTCTCTCTCTGGCTCTTTCTTCCTGGCAAACACATGAAGCCTCTAGCAAATTATTTTTTAAAAAGAAAACAAATGTACGGATTTTAGACTATTACTAAATATCACAATAAGCGATTTGAATGCACGGAAAGACATTTATGTTCTTTCCAAGTAAATATGCAAATTGAATATAATTCAAACAAAAATTTCTTTGGCAAAGTAAATAATCAAGAATAGACAGGAAACTTCAAAAATGTAGAAAAAAAAGCTAAAGGGTAGATAAAAAATCTATAGTATGATAAAATTGGCATCTAACATATCAGAGGGAAAATGATAGACTTTAACAAATATTGCAATAACTAGAGAGCTACTTGGAGAAATATGAGCATATTGGGTCAGCAGGTGGTATGGAGGTTAAGGCAGCTGGATCACATGTTCTGGTTTGAATCCTGGCTGGTGGCTTGAAAATCATGTGTGCCTGAAATCCTGAGAGGAGAATAGAGGAAAAGGGATAGCAGTGTGGCTATCCCCCTGCTAAATTAAACTATTTTGTCCTAAAACAGCTGCTGGACTCCAACACTTTGATTTGTATGGATAACCCGAAATCATACATGCTACTTTTTCTTTTACAGCCAATCACAGCAGCTAGGCTTCAGTCAATCAGAGGCATCTCACCTTTTAAACCATGTTAAAGCAGACAAACTTCAGAATGTAACCAATGATTTCTCTACCTCACTCTCTCTTTTAGGATTTTTTTTTTTTTGGAGAGGTTTTTGCTATAGGGCACGTGCGCTCGCCAGACAGAGAGAGACAGAGAGATAGAAAGCAGGAAATCACCCCCCAGGGGGGATGGCCACGCCGCAATCCCTTCTCCTCCATTCTCCTCTCGGGATCTTGGGCACGCAGGCACACGCGCCTGGCGTGAGTTTAAGCCACCGGGTCCGGGACTCGAACCGCAGTCGACTACGTGGGAGTCCAGCGACATAGCCATTATGCTAACTGCTGGTCCCTCTTTTAGGTTTTTTTTGTACAATACTTTCCTGTTCCACTGACATAAATGCTGAGTTAACCAGGAGGCTGGCCAGGGTTGTCCGAAAGTCTGGGAACAACTTCCCAATTTAAATTGTGTTAAGATTTACTCTATTATAACTATACACTATTAAATTGGTTGTTTTATTTTCCTTTTAACACCCCCAAGGGGTGATTTCTCATTCTCTCTCTCTCTCTCTTTCTCTCTCTGAAGAGCACACACACCTTATAGTAAAAACTAATGTGTATATAGGTCAGAAATTGATATATAAAATAAATGAAAACATAGATTTACCAGAGTAAAATTTAGATATATTCCTTTATAATCTGAGGAATATTATAAATTTAAATAATATATTTTAATACACTTTTTTAAAAAGTATGTGTATAAGGGTGTGTGTGTGTGGAGGAATAAGATATGGGACAAGGTATCTCTAGGAAGCTAACTCTATTTGGGTCTTGACCTTTCCTTCCTCCTAGACTAGTAGGATTATCTCTTTCTCAAGGCATATACAGCATATGTGTTTTGTTCTTTTTTTTCCTTGCCATGTATCCCTTTCCTTTGTCATGTATAAGCAATAATGCTGTTATCTGTTCTTCACCTTTCTCAATCCTCTCCTATGCCTTATGTCAAGGTTTTCATGGTTTTTCCAATCTCCTCAACTATGGTTTAGGGTAGCTTTCTAAAACCTATGACCTTGTGTTTGCTGAAGTGTTCCTGTCAATCAAAGATCTCTATATTAAATCCTAAAGTGGGATTACATAATAAAAGATTTGAAGAACTAATATGTATTGAATAACTGATGTCATATGACCTGAAATTTCTAAATTCCAAATAAATATGTTTCACTTTCAGAAAAAAAATAAATAAAAATCAATAAAATAATAAACTAGGAGAAGATACTTCCAACTTTGTACATAAACAGAGGAATAATTTTCAAGTTAAAAAAAAAGAACTCTTAAGAATTAAGAGGGGACCAGCAACTAATGGTTAAAATGGCAATAAATATGATCATTACTTCAAAGAAAAGAAAGACAAATGACCCTTAAAATATGAACACATGTTGACATCACTTACACAAAGAACAATGTAAATCTAAATTATATTGACATACCACTTCTTACTAGCAGATTGGCAATAATCCAAAAGTTTTCCCACACACTCAATTGGCAAAGCTTTGGAAAACAATTATTCCTGTGTATTGCTAATAAGCATAACAAATTGCACAAAACCACTAGAGGATTAGTGGCACTATCAAGAAAGTTGCACATGCCTTTTTCCTTTAACCTCAGAATTCCATTTCTTGGAATCTCCCCATAAGGTAAATGTTCACAAATATGCAGTATTATATATACAGAGGGTTTTCCATGTAGCCTATTAAGAGCAAAAGACTGAATGTCAACTAAATGGCCACCATGGAAGCTATGGCATTTAGTTGGCATTCAGTTGACTGAACTGTGGGACAGCCACAAATTGAAGTATTATGAAAACAGTTTTCTGTTGCTTCTAAGCTTAAAAATTTTCATTATTAAAAATTGGACAAAACTGGGACCAGCAGATGACATAATGGTTATGTTGCTGGACTTCCAGGTAGTCGACCACAGTATGAGTCCTGAACCTGGGGGCTTAAAACTCACACTGGGCATGTGTACGTGAGTGCCCCAAATCCCAAAAGGAGAATGGAAGAGAAGGGATTGTGCCATAGTCATCTCCTCTTGGGGGTGATTTTTGTCTTTCTATCTCTCCAGCCAGTGTACACAGACTATAGCAAAAATCTCTCTTAAAAAAGAAAAAATGGACAAAACCAAGCTGGCCTTCCAATACAGAGGCTGAGCAGTGAGCAGAAGCCAGATCTATATGGTCAATCGGCATTTGAATTCCAGCCCCAGAGGCTGAGCATGCCCAGGATCCCGCTGAAATGGAAAATGGGAAGAAATGTGATGTGACGTGACTGGGTCCCATTGAGGACTGCTTGCTCTCTCTCTCTCTCTCTCTCTCTCTCTCTGTCTCTCTCTCTCAATCAAGCACATGCATGTGCTTTCTAGCAAAGAAAAAAAAAAGGAATCAAATCCTTTGGGACTGGCAGATGACATAATAGTTAAGTTGCTGGACTCCCACGTAGTTGATGGCAGTTCTGGTCCCAAATTCTGTGACTTAAAACTTACTCGAGGCATTTCTGTATGCATGCCCGAAGTCCAGAGAGGAGAATGGAGGATAAGGGATTGTGGAATGGCTATCTCTTCTCTTAAAAAAAAAAAAAGAGAGAGAGAGAGAGAAAGAAAGAAAGAAAAGAAAAAGGAAAAGAAAAAGAAAAAGAAAAAAATAGTATTTGGTTTTCCCATATATCACAAATTTGCCATATATTTATCATCTGCTCTTGCTTTCACAATCATATAACCATGATATGAATCTGGAAACCTAGATTGTTATTAAGAGTAAAATTTATATTAAGTTTTACATTTTTAGTCTGATTTTTAATGGTAATCAATTTAAGCATTGTTTGCATTTACCACTTTCAATGCTGTCATGAAAACAATTTTATTCTACAACATTCAGCTTTTTAGGATTTTGTTTCTAAAAATTGCGAGCAATATATCTCATGAGATCTTGCATATCTTACCTAAACTTGGGTGTTCACATGAACAACTTTGAATGTTAATTCGTTATAAATGGAATTTCTTGAGTTGTTTATAACAACCCTTGTTCGTTGTATCCTGGAGTTTATTTTGTATATGAGATGCTTGGCATCAGACACATTTCTGTGAATGTCTACTTAACAATTTTTATTTAGTTTTTCCTCTTGGACATGTTTAGACCTATATTTTCCTCTCGTGTTACAAATACTTTTCAAAAATCTTTTATCTTAATTTATGTCTTAATCTGTATTATGCCTCCTATTACTATAACAAATTACCAACAATGTAGTGACTTAAAACATCACATATGTATTCTTCTATAATTCCGTAGATCAAAAAATCTACAAGTCACACTGGCCAAAAGTCAAGGTGTGAAGGGAGGCCTGGTTCCTTTTAGAGGCTCCAGGGGGAAAGCTAGTCTTGGTCAGCTTCTGGTGACTGTGGACATTCCTTGGCTTTGGGCTTCGTCATTCCAATAAATGCTTTCCTGGTCACATGGCTTTCTGTACACTTACACTTACCACCATTTTCTAGAGATATTTGTGATTACACTTAGAACTCCTCAGATAATGCACAATGCTCTTCCTATTAAAAATCCATATTTAATTGTACATGCAAAGTTCTTTTTGTCAAGTCAAGGGGCATTCAGAGGTTCCAGAGATCAAAACAAAATATATTTTAGTGTCATTATTCAGCCTATCTCACTCTTAAATTCATAAGCCTAGGGACCAGCAGGTATGCATTGGACTTCCATATGGCCAACTATAGTTCAAGTCCCAGACCTGGTGGCTTGAAACTCACACAAGGCATGTGTGCATGCATGCCCAAGATCCCAAGAGGAGGATGTAAGGGAAAGTAGGAGAAAGGATTGTGGCATGGCCATCCACGGTGGGGGATGGGGGGGCTGGTTTCTTGCTTTCTGTCTCTCTGTCTCTGCCCTGCAGCAAAATTCTCTAAAATAAAAAAATAATGATAAGCCTATTTATAAGACTCCAGGTGATTTTTGTCTGCTTGTTTGTTTTTCGAGACTAAGAAGTAATTCTGTTTACTTCATTGTGCACCATGATGCTTATTTTTTTCTAGAAAACTAAAAATTGTTTTTTAAAAAATTATTTATTCTCTTTTATTAATTATTATTATTAATATTTTAAGTTTGTTACAGGGGATGTGTGCTTACCAGAGAGAGACAGAGAGATGGGGGAAGTGAGAAAGCAAGGTATCAGGTTCAGGACTTCAGCCACAGTTGGCCATTTGAGAGTCCAGAGCCCCAACCACCATGCTGCCTGTGGGGCCCACTAATAATTCTTAATACTTGAACTGGATTCTGTTCTTTATGGTTTCATACATTATCTTATTTAGTTTTCTTTTTTTTTTTTTTTTGGAGAGATTTTCACTGTAGGGCGCGTGCGCTCGCCAGACAGACAGAGAGAGACATAGAGACAGAAAGCGAGAAATCACCCCCCAGGGGGGATGGTCACGCCGCAATCCCTTCTCCTCCATTCTCCTCTCGGGATCTTGGGCACGCACGCACACGCGCCCGGCGTGAGTTTTAAGCCACCGAGTCCGGGACGCGAACCGCGGTCGACTACGTGGGAGTCCAGCGACATAGCCATTACGCTAACTGCTGGTTCCCTTATTTAGTTTTTAATAACCATTTTTATTCTTTGAATTCTGGGAATGTTTCTCAAATTTATTCTCCATGCCACTAACATGATTTTCTGTAATCAAATCCAATTGGGATTACCTCCAATATGGAATTTTATTATGCCACTCTTATGCTGCCAGCCCCCTTCCATTTAGCTCAGTTTTTTCCTTAAGGCTTCTTGCTTCTGTTTCATATAACTCATTTCCTCTTGCATTACTTTGAGGACAACAAGCTGCTGCTTGCTAAAAAAAAAAAAAAAAAAAAAAGAAAAAAGACTAT
>NW_006160010.1:2399236-2404189 GCF_000334495.1 Tupaia belangeri chinensis
GCTTGCTAAAAAAAAAAAAAAAAAAAGAAAGAAAAAAGTCTATTTTTCTTGTGGAGATTATTTTCAAAGTTATATATTTCCTGTGACTGTTAGGTATCATTTCCTTTTTCTTTATAATGCTGTAGAAATTCATAGATGTATTTTTATTTCCCTTGAATGGACAGAGTTTTTGCCCTCAGGGTAGATACCCCAGCATTGCAGCTCCAGTTACTATTTATTTGAATAGTAGGTGGATTATCCTCTTCAATTTTAGCCTGAAGCAGGAGCCTAAGCTTGATTTGCAATTTGTGGAGTAGATCTGTAAATTGAACTTGGATCATCTGCTGCTACAATGCTAAGCTTCTCCTGTTCCAAAATTCACGTACTGTTATAATTCTTCATGGAACATAAAATGCTAGATCCTATCTAATTCCTTCTTCCTCCATGCTGCTCCTTGCTTTTTCAGTTCTATATTTCTGAATATAACACTGGAACCGATGTAGTCCCACTTAGGTATGAGAGGGATGGCCGCCAGTGCACGATGGAGATATGGCTGTACACTATGTTCTGCATTTTTTCACATGTCCTATTTTATGTGGTGGTTTCATTTTGGTACAGAATATGTATTGTGTGTGTGTGTGTGTGTGTGTGTGTGTGTGTGTATGTGTGTGTTTCCAGTACAAGAATTGGTTATAATTGTCAAGTAGAATTCTTAACCCAGATTTAGGTCTGTTGCCTTTTCTTTGGTCGGTTAAGGTTACTGTTGATAGTGAAATGGGATCAGAAATGAGTGGAGATTATTGTTCCAACCAACAACATTTGAAGAAACACATTAAAGATTGTATCTTATTTAGGAAGATCAGAAATATAGAATAATACTGGCATTGTAAGATAAGGTATAATCAAAAATAAGATGTGAATACGGCACTACTAAAGTATTCTTTCCTAAAGAAATAGGAAAAATAATATCAATCAAAAGACAAAAAAAGAGGTAAAAGAAAATATATTTAAAAAATCATAAAATAAGATAATGCAAATAAATTTAAATACATCAGTAATTTCAATAAAAGCAAGCATCCTAAAATGACATAATAAATGCTAAAATTACCATTTTAAATGAATATAACAAAGCTAAAAAAATATAAAAATCAACTATCTTTTAAATCCAGCATCACAGAAGGACAAAGCAAAATTACTTAGAAAGTTTGAAAAAAATCCTTGGAAAAGGCAAATGCAGAACACGAAGTGTGAAATAGCCAAGATAACCTCCGAAAAAATAGACTTTAAGGTAAGAAATTTCAGTAAGACTGAAGAAAAATTTGTATGTCTTAAGAATTTAGATCAGATTTATATCAATGAGACTAATAAGATTAGAAGAAAAAAAAAGCTTCCAAATAAAAAACTTTAACCAACTTCTCTAAGAAACTGATAAAACAAACACAAAAATTTCAGAAAAGCTTGAGAATATCTGGCAACATCATAAAGAGAGAGGGAAAGAAAGAGACTGAAAAATCTTTCATTTAACAGAAACTATACATTATTTTTAAGTCACTATATATATTTCTCAAAAAAAAAAAAACCTGTGCAATACATTGTAAAAGAATACATTAAAAAAAGAACAGATCATACAATTAATTTTTTTTGTATCTTTTTTTGGAGAGGTTTTTGCTATAGGGCGTATGCCCTCGCCAGAAAGACAGAGAGACAGAAAACGAGAAGCCACTCACCAGAGGGGATGGCCACGCCACAATCCCTTCTCCTCCATTCTCCTCTCGGGATCTTGGGCACGCAAGCACACGCGCCTGGTGTGTGTTTAAGCTGCCCGGTCTGGGACTGGAATTGCGGTCTACTACATGGGAGTCCAGCGACATAGCCATTACGCCAACTGCTTTTCCCAATTAATTGTGTCTTTTTAAGAGAGATTTTTGCTATATGGTGTGTTTACTCACTCTCCTCTCCTTCATTCTCCTCTTGAGATTTTGGGCGCAGGGCACACGTGCGCACAGATACACACACATGCCTGACATGAGTTTTAAGCCGCCAGCTCTGGAACTCGAACTGCAGTCGATCATGTGAGAGTCCAGTAAAGTAATCATTATGCCATCCAATGGTCCCAACATAATTAATTTTTTAGAAGTCCCAGTAATTAAATTAGAATGTAGTGATAATAATAGCATAAATTAAATTAGATTTAAATTAGGGTTTATTTTCACTAAGTATATAGTTATAATAAATTAATATCAAAGAATTAAGGTAAAATGTTATGATAATATTTACATTGGGAAATTAAAACAACCTTAGAAGCAGATCTTTTAACCCTATTTGATGGATCAAGAACTTGAGGATAAATGCAGGAAAATAGCTTGCCCCAAATCACATAATTAGTTAAATTTCCGCAATTGGCAGAAATTAAGTTAATGTCTGTTGACGCATTATTCACTGCACGTACATAAGTAAGAATTAGCAGTCATATATTACCGAAGGAAAATATTTTAAAAATGTACTTTTTTAAATTAATAAGTTTCATTTCTTTCTGGCAATTTAAATTAGCATATAATAGTTTTACATAGATTGGGGATACAATGTGATTTTTCAGTTTATAACTAAGAGGTATAATAATTAAATCAAAGTATGCCCAGCATACTTTTCTAACACTAGGCAATGTTCCTCTTACCCATCTGTAATTTTGTTTCCACTCATTAACATTCTTCTGTCCTCTATAGCTTCTATTTTTGCTTCTACTAGTAGGCATTTTTCATCACTCTATTTTCAGAGCATTTTTGTTTCACAGAAAATTGAGCAGAAAGCAGAGTCCCCATACAGCCCCATCCCTACATGTGATAACTACACACCTTCCTTTTCCTTTCCTTACTGTACAACTTCCCCCACTATCAACATCTCATATGTGAGTTGGACATTTCTTACCATAGATGAACCTACACTAGCACATCATTATCACCCGGAGTTTACACTGTACATTAGAGTTCACATCTGGTGTACACGCTATGGGCTTTGACAAATGTGCAATAACATATTCACCACTGTAGTAACATGCAGAATGATTTCACTACCCTAAAAATCCTCTATGCTTGGTCTATTTATCCCTCCCTCTCTGCCAGTTCCTAGCAATCACTGATCTTTTTGCTGTTTCCATAGCGTTGCTTTTTTCATACATTAAAGTTGAAATAATACTATATATAGCTTTTTTTGCATTATCTTCTTTAATCTAGTAATAAGCATTTAAGTTTCTTTCATATCTTTTCTTTAATTGCCAAAGGGAGTATGCACTTGCCAGAGAAAATTAGAAAGACAGAGAGAGTGGGAGAGGGAGAAAGCAGCCCCCAAAATAGGGACAAGGTCACACCGAGGTACGTTCTTCATCATTTCTTCATTCTGTCAGGATATTGGGCATATACACACATGCTCCTGGTGTGTTTGTTCAAGCCATCAGGGCCGCAGTTGGAACCACAGTCAGCCATATGAAATCTGGCTCTCTTAACTACTAAGCCACAAGGCCAGTCCTCGTTTACATTCTCCATGGCTAGGTATCTCACATGATGAGTAAGATCCCATTGTGAGGACTGGCAGGTGGTGTGGCACTTAAGGGCACTAGACTCCCACATGGCCAATGACGGTTTGAGTCCTGAACCTGGTAGCTTGCTTTCTCACTTTCCCTCTCTCTCTCTCTGTCCCTTTCTGGTCAAATTAAAATAAATAAATAAAGTTAAATAAAATAATTCTTTAATTTTTTTTAAAAGATTCCATTGTCTAATATATGTCTGTTATTGTTCATTCACCTTCTGAAGAAGTTAGTTGCTTTCAAGTTTGGGTAATTATGAATAAAGCTATCTATATCTGTGTACAAATTTTTACAAAACCACTTTACGAAGTGTTTATACAATTTTGCATTCCCAACAACAATGAATTAAATTCCTGTTGTCACCCTTCCCCTCTAGCATATGGTGGTGTTTGTGCCCAGGATTTTGGCCATTCTAATAGGTGTGTAGTGAATTCTCATTGTTATTATAATTTGTAATTCTCTGATGACATATTGTCTTCCTCCTAAATGACCAACTCTTATAACTGAATATTGGTGTTTTTCAGAAGACATATCTTGCCGCGCAACTGACGACTCCGGAGACGGTCTTCTCTACAGCACTTTATTTTCCCCAGGTTCTGAATACAGAAGTTCTTCCCTTCCTCCCCAACCCTAGGACCTTATAAAGGGCCCCTGGCCAATCGGGATGTTGTCCACGTGTGCGGAAATCAGTTCTTGGGTAGGGATTGGCTGCATGTGATGGTTCCCGTGCTCTCCACGCTCCCCACTGCCCTACTTCCTTAAAGTTGTTTACTGCTTTGAGCGCTCAGCGGGCTTCCATTGAGCGCCATTTTGAAATAGGTGCTGAGGGCGATGGGTGGGGGCGCTCCACAGTTCCCCCTTTTTTGTCTTTTAAGCAGGAGAGGGTAGAGGACACAGCCCCCAGATATTGTTAGGACCATGTAAGGCAATTTGCTCCATGTTCTAGGACATTGCGCCGACTACCCACCTGTCCAGCACCGATTTGTTGGGGATGGGAAATAGCGGTGTCAACCCATATGCAGCTGGTCATGCCCTCCTCAGGGCGTCCCTTTCAGGGGCCCTGAGTGCAGTGTCTATGCTGTCATCCTGCCATTAGGGTTTTCCCCAAGCCGCGAGCCAGATCTCTGGCGACTGTCCTATTTCAATAGCTGCGAAGGTTTGTGCTACAAGCGCACAATCACGCTTTTGTTGGCGGAGCATTTTGAGTAGGCAGAAGAGGCATAGAGCACACAGGAACACAATCAACAGTGCCAGGGAGCCCATTCCCGCCCACTCTTTCAGGTGTGCAGCGGCTTGGGCTATCCAAGACGTGAGGATGCGGGCCAGCTCTGGATCGACTCGGGTAGAGTTGATGTTGATAACTTCTAGGCGAAGAGACTCTGTAAGCTTGTCGA
>NW_006160010.1:2405412-2416831 GCF_000334495.1 Tupaia belangeri chinensis
CCAAAGAAGAAGGAGAAAGAATACCTGCCTCTATACCGAGGTCTTATAACTTTACCTGCCTCTATCCCGAGGTCTCTTAACTTTACCTGCCTCTATCCCAAGATCTTTTAACTTTGCCTGCCTCTATCCCGAGGTCTTTATTTATGTTCCAGTCTCTTACCTTGTGAGACTTACCAGCCGGCTGCCCTGGAGTGCTAGAGTTCTGGCCGCTCTCGATGCAAGGCGATCTCTGTACCGGCCACCACTTGGCGCGCAACCGACGACTCCGGAGACGGTCTTCTCTACAGCACTTTATTTTCCCCAGGTTCTGAATACAGAAGTTCTTCCCTTCCTCCCCAACCCTAGGACCTTATAAAGGGCCCCTGGCCAATGGGGATGTTGTCCACGTGTGCGGAAATCAGTTCTCGGGTAGGGATTGGCTGCATGTGATGTTCCCGTGCTCTCCACGCTCCTCGCGCACCACTTCCTCGAAGTTGTTTACAACTTCGAGCGCTTAGTGAACTTCCGCTAGGTGCCATCTTTAAGATGAGCGCTGTAGGCGATGGGCGGGGGCGCTCCACAATATCTGACATATGACACTTAGTCAAAATATTCATAGAGCACTTAAAATTTAACAATAAGAAAAGGAAGAACCTGATTAAAAACTGGCCAAAGATTTGAACAGACATCTCACTGAAAAAAAAATGACAAATAAGCACATAGAAAGATAGCAACCAAATTTCAACACATGCATTTTCAAAGGCCTTGTTCCAGCCACAGTTTTTGCCAAACATAACGATTTTCAGACAACACTGGACTGCATATATGATGAGGTCCCACAGGGAACATATAGGCTATATGATATAGCCTATGTGTATAGTTGGTTACACCATCGAAGCTTGTGTAAGTATGCTCTATGATGGTTACACAACAACGAACTAGCCTAGCAATGCATTTCTCAGACTGTATCCCTGGTATTAAGTGACACATGACTATACAAAACTATGTGGATCCCTATAGCCAGATTGTACATCTTGAAGTCTGTTTTTGTTTTTTTTGTTGTTGTTGTTGTTGTTGTTGTTGTTGTTTTTGGCCTCTTTATATAAATGTTAGAATCAGTTTGTCTTTTTCCACAAATCAACTTGCTGGCATTTTTATTGAAATTACACTGAATCTAGAGATTAACTTGGCAAAAATGACTTCTGGACAATGTTAATTCTTCTTGTTCATGAACATGAAATAATTTTTATTTAGTTAGTTGGCTTTCAATAGTTTTCATCTGAGATTGTAGTTTTTCTTATAAAATTTTGTTCTTTTTTTAGATTTACATTAAATTATTTCATTTCATTTTAGTGAGTGCTAATGTCCCTTGTATTAATTTTACTTTTCAAATTTACTTGTTTTTTTAGCTGGTATACAGGAAATCAATTGATATGTATATCAAGCTTTTTTCCTGCAACAATGCTATAATTGCTTATTAGTTCCAAGAGTTTGTTTTTGTTCATTTCTTTGGGTTTTCTACACATACAATCATGTCATCTGAGAGCAAAGACAGTTTTATGTCTTCCTTCTTAACCATTATAACTTTTATTTCCTTTCCTTGTCTTATTGCATTAGTTAGGAAATCCAGTATGCTGTTGAAGAACAATGGTGAGAGAGAATATCTTCACCTTGACCCTGATCTTAGTGGAAAAGTTTAAACTTTACCACCATTAAGTATGATGTTAGTGATAGACTTAGATTTTTTAAAAAAATATTCATTTATTTATTTTTAATTTTATTTGTTTTTATTATGTTTAATTTTATGACAAGCAAGAAAGAGAGAGAGAGACTGCCACTATGTCTGAGACTCAAACTGTGGACAGCCATGTGGGAGTCCAGCACCATAACCACTGTGCCATCTGCTGCCCCTGAATTTTAAATTTTTTTAGATGTTTTTTAACAAGTAAAGAAGTCAGAAAGTTCCCCTTCACTTTTAATTTGATGAGACTTCCCCCCCCCTTAACATATCTTATTTCTTTTGAGAGAGAACATGAAAGCGAGACAAAGAGAAATGGTACCCTTGACAGGGTTTTATATCACAGTCCCCTTCCCTGAGTCCTCCAGTTAGTCAAGACCTTTGTAAACATGATAAAAACTCTCAGACTTTTTGAATGCAGGTTGGTTTTGTCAAATGATTTTTCTAAATGTATTGATGTAGTTGTGTGATTTTGATTCTTTAGCCTGTTGATATGGTGAATTTCAGGAATTGATTTTTAAATGTTAAAACAGTTGCGACTTTCCGATACTTTTAATGTGAGAGTGAAGTGAAGTGATAAAACTCACATTGCTGTGTTCCACAATTCCTTTTATACATTATTCAATTTGATTTGCTAATATTTTGTTGAGGATTTTAAAATCTATATGCACTAGAAGTTTTCTCACTTTTCTTTTTCTGGAATGTCTTTTTCTGGTTCTAGTATTAGGGATGCTGGTCTCAGAATGAATGAGGAACTATTTCTTCTGCTTCTGTTTTAAAAGCAACTATACTAATTCTTTAAATGTTTGGAAGAAATCACCAGTTCAAGTGCTTTCTACAGTAGAAAGTTTTTATTGATTCAATATCTTTATTAAATATAGGCCTATTCAGAGGATTTATTTGTTTTTGTTTGACCCTGAATTGGTTCATTTCAACTGCATTATCAAATTTGTGAGCATAGAATTGTTCATAATATTCCCTTCTTTTCCTTTTTAATGTGATTTGACTGATACTCCTTCTTTTATATTTGATATTAGTAATGTGTATAATCTCTCTCTCTCTCTTTTACTTAGCCTTGGTAAAGTTTTGTCAATTTTTATTCATCTTTTCAAAGAACCAAATTTGGTTTTATTAGTTTTCCCTACTTGATTTCTTATTTCCAATTTCATTAATATCTTTTTTAATGATTTCTTTTCTTCTGATTATTTTGCAATTAATTTGTTCTTTTTCTAGCTTTCAAAGATGGAAGCCTAGGTAATTGATTTTAGATTTTTTTCCTCTTTCTTTTTTTAAAATTATTTTATTTTTTTAACATTCAATAAGTGTACATCTTTATAGCTTATAAGATGAATTTTTTCCAGTATGAATACACTGTATACTAGACCAGTCAAAGATATTACCATGCATATTATCATCAACATAATATTCCATGTTTGTCTTTATTAAATGTTTTCCTTCCTTTTCTCCTTGATTTTCTCCTCCTTCCCCTTCCTCCCACACTGTCTCTAGGGTCCTCAGTTGCTATCCAAAGTTTTATACCTTCCAATATTCTTTCTTTTTTCTTTTCTTTTCTTTTTTTTTTTTTTTTGAGAGGTTTTTGCTATAGGGCGTGTGTGCTCAGAAAGACAGAGAAAGACAGAGAGACAGAAAGCGAGAAATCACCCCCCCCAGGGGGGATGGTCACACCACAATCCCTTCTCCTCCATTTTCTCGGGATCTTGGGCACGCATGCACATGTGCCTGGCATGAGTTTAAGTCGCCGGGTCTGGGACTTGAACCGTGGTGAACTACATGGGAGTCCAGCGACATAGCTATTACACTAACTGCTGGTCCACCAATCTTCTTTCTTAATATATGCATTCAACACTACAGATTCCCCTTTGGGGACTGTTTTTCTGTATCCCACAAATTTTGGTAAGTCTCATTTTAATTTTCATTTAATTCAAAATATTTTTAAACCTCTTTTGAGAGTTCTTTGACCAATGTACTAAAATAATTGTGCTGTTCAGTCTTTAAATATTTTGAAATTTTCTAGCTATCTTTTTATTATTGATTTCTTGTTTAATTTTATTGTGATAGGAAGCAGACTTGTATAATTTCTATTCTTGCTAAACTTGCATAATTTCTATTTTTTTTAAACTTACTTTTTATGACCCAAAATGTGGTCTAGCTTGGTATATGTTCTACATGAGCTTGAGAAAAACATGTAATTTGCTGTTGTTGAATGAAGCTATTGATTGATGATGTTGGCTCAACTCTATCCTTACTAAATTTTTGTCTCCTGGCTCTGCCCATTTCTGCAATGTTAGGTTCTCCAACTGTGATAGTGGATTCATCTATTTTTTATTTCAATTCTGTCAGTTTTTTTTGTTTCATGTATTTTGACTTTCTGATGTTAGGTGATACACATTAAGGACAAGGACTGTTAAGTTTTCTTGGAATGTTGACCCCTTTATCATTATGAAATGCCCCTCTCAGTCCCTAATAACTTTCCTTGCTTCCAAGTCTGCTCTGATTTAATATATCAGCTCTAAGTTTCTTTTGATGAATGTTTGCCTGGTATAATTTCCTCCAACTAACTCCTTAGAGTTTGTGTCTAATAAATATTTCCAGTTTCTCCCTCTCGTCCCTTGTATTATTATCATTCATTTCACTTATCAATAAGCATACAAAGTATATTATATGTGTATACATAATCAAATGCATTGTTGCTATTAGCGGGGAGACAAATACCTTACTTAGTTCATGTCTTGGAAGAAAGGGTTCATCCAAGAGACAGTCCTGTAAGGGAACAACAAAGCCTAATAGCAGTGTAAAAATAAAGTATGAAGCAAGGGAAAATGTAAGTGAAAGTACGCTCCTGAGAGGTAGGAGTGGGCTGGCTTCAAGGAGAGATGCCAGCATTCAGGTTTCTCTGTCATCTGCTTTCATATCTCTGTTCCTCCCTTTTCACTTCAGTAAATGCTCATTTGGGCCTTGTTATATATAGTCATTTCTCATGAACCAATCAAAATGATATGTTTTTTTTTTTTTTTTTTTTTACAGATTTTCGCTATAGGGCGCGTGTGCTCGTCAGACAGACAGACAGAGACAGAGAGACAGAAAGTGAGAAATCACCCCCCAGGGGGGATGGCCATGCCACAATCCCTTCTCCTCCACTCTCCTCTCGGGATCTTGGGCACGCATGCACACACGCCCGGCATGAGTTTTAAGCCACTGGGTCCAGGACTCAAACCCATGGTTGACTACATGGGAGTCCAGCGACATAGCCCTTACGCTAACTGATGGTGCCTCAAAATGATGTTAATGACCTAAAGGTTACTTGAGGGCAAACAAACAGTATCCAAGTTTCATAAGGTCCCTTCAAATTATGTAAGGTATTGAAGTTCAGTTTTGAGTGTGCTCCATCATGTAAGCTCCTCCGGGCTGCCCCCAGTCTTGAATAGCAGGATGTTCAAACCATAAAATTCCAAAAGTACAGTGTGGGTCACTTCCAGTAGGTAAGGTCATTTCCCAGAGGCAAGATTATTTCCCATGGGCAGTGCTGGTAGGCCTCTAGCTCTTCATCTCCTTTCTCGTGTCTGCTATCTACCTATCCTAAAACTATTATATTTGGAATGAGCTATTATCCGTACCTCAATTAAGAAAAAGAAAAAATAATTTGTTTCATTTTACCTTCACTTATTTCATCTCCAGTGCTGTTGTTCTTTTTTTTTTCCCCATGAAGTTTTCCAGGTAGATTCAAGTTTTGACTTATATTATTTCTTATCTTTGAAGAACTTCTTTTAACAGTGCTCACAAGGCAGATCTGCTAGCAAAAGATTCCTTCAATTTTTGCTTGTTTGATAGTCTGTCTTTCTTCTTCACTTTTGAAGGGTAATCTCACAGGGTACAGAATTTTAGGTTGGAAGTTTTTTCTCTAAAGATGAATGGTCCCTGATTTATAATAATTTGACTTATGATTGTTTAGACTTATGATGGGTTTATCAGAGCATTAAGGGCATTTTATACTCAAGATAGTTTGGCCTTACAATAATTAGTTTATCAGGACATAATTCCATCACAAGCGAAGAACATCTGGACTTTAAATATTCTGCTCTACTTTCTTCTTGCCTGCAGGACTTCTGTAGCCAGATCAGATGCAATTCTTGGTTTGCTTCTGATTAGGTAAAACATCCCGTCCCCCTCTTTTTTTTCCCCAAGATTATTCTACTATTATTTATTTTAGATTTTCTGAAGTTTGAATATAATATGTCTATCTAGGTATAATTTTATTTTTTGTCCTAGCTACTTGATGTTCTCTGAGCTTCTGAATCTGCAGTTTTATATCTGACACTAATTTGGAATAATTGTTGTCAATTTTACTTAAGATACTGCTTTCTCTCATCTCTTCCTGGTATTTGCATTTTATATAAGTTACATCTTTTGTAATTGTCCTACAGTGGTTAGATATTGTTTCTTTTTTTTTCTTCCTTTTTCTTTTTCTTTTCCATGAAAGTTTCTATGTCATATTTTCAATCTCGGAGTCTTTCCTCAGCTATGTCCAGTTCACTTGTGAGCCTATCAAAGGAATTCTTCATTTCTGTGACAGTGTTTTTGATGTATAAAATGTTTAAACTCATTTTTAGAATTCTGTCTGCTTACATGGTCCATCTGTTCTTGCATGCTGTTTACTGTTGTAATTAGAACCCTTGGCATATTAAGGATAATCGGTTGAACTTCCTGGTCTGACAATTCCAGCATCCCTTCCAAATCTGACTCTGGTTCCTGTTTGTTCAGTCTCTTCAAACTGATTTTTTGCCTTTTAGTAGACCTTACAATTTATTTATTTTTTTAACTTCAGACATGTCATACTAAGGTGAAAGGAATGTTTACCAATCAAGCCTTGAGTAATGTATTAAGGTGTGAGGGGAGGGCAGGCGGACAGTTCTACATTCCAGGGACTGGGTCTCAGTCTTTTGGTAATACATGCCCCCAAAGGTGAACTTCACCAGTGCTTCTCAGGGATTTCCCCTTCTGGTATGGCAAGTTGACTAAAGGTGCTTTAGCTGAGTATTTATCCTTCCCCAGCAAAGAAAGCTAGAGAGCCAGAGGGAGATTTTATTTTTTTAACTTAATCTCAGGTAGTTTAGGCTCTTAAAAAAACCTGAGCAGGTTAGAATCTAGAGAAATAGTTTCTTCTGTGTGGGGGGGTGGGGGGGTCATGTCAAGAGCAGAATATTCTGACATATTTTGAAATAATTATCTTTGCATGTTCCTTGTCTGAAATAGAAAGGGATTTGTCTCAGATATTCACTGCAAGAACCTGACAGAACTACGAGAGGTAAAACCCACCAACGTGGGAGGGCTCTTCTTTAATTAGGTCCCCCTGAAGAATTTAACACTCAGATTTGTCCATTAACTGAGCTTCCCCCAATTTATCAACTACAGTTTAGGTTTTTTTTTAACCTGGCACTTATCCCCACGGAGGTTTCTACTCCTGGGATTTCTGCGGTAGTAGCTGTGATTGTTTGTAACCAGCAGTCTGTGTCTCTGATTTTGGGGCCAAGCATTATGCTAGAGCGTCACATTCCTGATCTAAAAAGAGTGGTGGATTTTTCCATTTGGTTTAGCTTATTTTAGGATGCATGGTAACTTTTAGGTATCTTATATGCTAGACTAGACATTTGTAGACTCAAACCTTTTTTTTTGGGGAAAAGGTTTTTGCTATAGGGTGTGTGCACTCGCCACAAAGATAGAGATAGATGGAGAGACAGAAAGCGAGAAATCACTCCCTGGGGTGGGGTGGGGGGGTGGCCGCGCTGCAATCCCTTTTCCTCCATTCTCCTCTCGGGATCTTGGGCATGCACACACACCCACCCTGCATGAGTTTAAGCCACTGGATCTGGGACGCGAACCGTGATCGACTACATGGAAGTCCAGTGACATAGCCATTACAGCAACAGCTGGTCCCACTATATATTTTAATAAATACACACAAAAAATAGTTATTAATTTAATCAAATAATGCATTAATGTAAAAATGAAAATCCACACAATTTAAGTCCTTGTAGATAAATTTGATTAAGAAATATTCTCACTAGTTTTACCTTCCCCCATATCTAGTATTTGATGTGATTTTTTTTTTTTTTTTTGAGCTGAACTGTCACAGATTTTCTTTTCTACCTGAACAAAGCTTCTAAATCCTTTTGGGATAGCCATTTCAATTGGAATCCTTCGGTCACAGAAGATTCTTTACCAGGGTTCCTGGATGCTCTTTAGCCATCTGATTTTACGCAATGTACAACTTCCAGTTTTGTTTCTTATTGGTTTGTCCAAATGAACCTCAACTTTTAAAGCACTTATGACATACTTGCAGATTGCTATTATTTTATGTCTCCTTGGTCAACCTGTACCAAGTACAGTGATCAAGCAAAGAATACCAGAGCTGAAGTAAATAAGATTTAAATATGGCTGCAAACAGCTAATACTCACCCTGTTAATTTTCACAACAGGCAAGCCATTTGTGCCTCGTTGTTTTCTCCGCAGAATAAATAGCAGTGGGTCATTAGTCAGAATCACTTCACAGTGAACGAAAAGAATTTTTCACTTCTCTTATTTACAATAAGTTGTCATTGTTAATCTTGCCAGTCAAGTCTCCTAAATCCTGGTTTATGAAGGTTTTGGGCTCTTTTATTTTTGTCCAAATATTCAAAGATTTTTTTTTTTAGGGGGGGAGAATTTTATTAGACAGAAAGTATTAACATTTAGTTTTACCTTACATGGTTATTTTACTCTCTGTATGTTCTTTCGTTACTCTAACTTTTTGTTTTGCTTGTCTAAATAAGAAACTGTTGCAGCATCATTAATATGTTCTGTAGTCATTTCCATTTCAATAAACATTTCACCCACATAGTGATATATTTTCAACAAGTGTTCAGTGATTCTGACTTGTATCTGAGTCAATCAAACTAATGAAATGAAAGGTATCGAAGTCAAAGTTACCGATTCTTTACATTTTTTCATCCACAACTGAAAATTACTGCAAGGAAAAGATTTGGATTTCCAAATGCAGTGAAATTTGAACTCGAATTCTAGGTTAGAATGATAATGTTCATTTACCAGATGCAATCTGCTTCTCATGTTGTTCAGCATTTCACCAGGAAATATGGCTCTTGGCATCTGTAATAAGATATGTTTGAGATTCTCTGTTAATGTTCATTTGTAAGATATATAGGAAATTAGCACTTATCAATCATCAGGTTATACTGTTTCCCTTTTATTTCCTAACATTTAAATTCTAATAGTTAAGGCACAGCAGGGGACAAGTCTTTTGTCTTACATTTCTAAACTTTATTTACATTTATTGCTCATGAGATGAAAACACTATTAAGCAGAAAATATATTTATTCAACTCAAAATATTTTGCAAAATTGTATTTATATAATGTTATTAATTTTAAATGTAAATACAATACAATGTGACTGTAAATTTATTTTTATTTCCTTTGTTATTATTATTATTATAAAAAATGGTGTTAACTATAAATTGTCCCAACCACATTTGGTGTTTAAGTTTGAAGTAAATTTTTTATTTTTGTTCCCATTTTTCTTCCAGTTCTTCACCATTCAAAAACGTATTTAAAGGTAGCATACCTTCATTTATTTATACTTTATCTCTATCAAAAATATGTGTGGGTTTTTTGTTGTTGTTGTTCTTGTTTTGTAACAACGCTGCTCTCCATCTCAGCCTTCCAAAAAAGCTGAGATTACAAGTATGTAGCACTGTTTTTTAGGGTGGGCTGGGAATTGAACCTAGGCCTCCTATGTGACTTTGGCCTGCAAAGCAGTAGAAGCTTACAAGCATATGCCACCACACCTAGGCCAAAATGTGTTTTATTTATATATTTAAATTGCAGAGGGTATGCATGTTTTCTAGAGAGAGAGAAAAACCAGAGAGAGAGGGAGAGAGAGAGAGAGAGTAAGAGGGAGAAAACACCTCCCCACCCCATACCATGGGGCATGGTCATGCTGCAATGCTTTATCTTCTATTCCTCCATCCTGTTAGGATTTGGGCCACTTTCACTTGTCCAGCATGTTTTTCAAGCTGCTGGAGCTGGGACTTGAACTGCACTCAGTCATGTGGGACCTGGTTCCTTTTACTACTAAGATGTGTTGTTTCACTGTTGATCTATTCACATTTCTGTCGTTTGTGACAATTAAATAAAATAATCTACTGGTTAAAGTAAGTATTTACAGTGGGTTTATATTTATTCTTGTTTAGAATTAAGAGTCTTTTCTTCCTGTCATTGTTTTTTTTTTAAAAGATATTTTTACTGTAAGGTGCATGTGGTCACCAGAGAGACAGACAGAAAACGAGAAATCACACCAGAGGGATGACCATGCTGCAATTCCTTCTTCTCCACTCTCCTCTTTGAATTTTGGGCACTCACATGCATGTGTCTACCGTGTTTTAAGCTGCTGAGTCCAGGACTTGAACCATGGTTGACTACATGGGAATTCATCCACATAACAATTATGCCATCTGCTGGTCCCATTTCTGTCTTTTTGATGTAAAAGCTTTCTTGCTTATTTCATCTGGGCTTGAAAGTGCCTATCTAGTACAGATGGTTCAGAAACATCTTTGGTAGCCCCTAACTCCTTACTAGAAGGAAGGTGTTCTCATAGGAAAGTTAGGGCAAAGCATCAGGAATCTTCACCAGGAGGAGGCACCAGTGCAGGAATGTCCTCCTATACCTTAGGCTTTTTTTTGTATGGTTCTCATTTTGTGGCAACATTCATTCCTGTGATAGTACATTGTTTACAGCTTGCAGATATACTGCTTCTTGATCCATCTTACTTTACAATTTAATTAGTGAAATCTTGTATGAACATTTATTCCCAAACTTACCTTGTGACAAAATAATTTGCATTTTTCCCCAAGTTTCCCAACAATACTGGGAAGGTATTTCTCTTAATTTGTTTAATAGGTCTTATATGGTATATTTAAATAGTCCTTCAGATATTCTCTTTGGTTCTCTAAATGATGTGTTCAAATGAATATGACCAACTAGAAGCCCCCCTCTTTTTTTTTTTTTTTTTTGCCTTAGAGTATGTGTACTTGCTGAAGAGAGAGAGACAGATGTAGAGAGAGGGAAAGTGAGAAATTACCCCCTAGAAGGATGGCTGTGCTGCAATCTTTTCTCCTTCATTTTCCTTTGGATTTTAGGTACTCACACATCTGTGTCTAGTGTGATTTTCAAGCTCCCAGGTTCGGGACTCGAACTGTGATCAATCACGTGGGAGTCCAGCACCTTAATCACTACACCACCTGTTGGTCCTAGAAGCACTTTTAATTTAATGAGACTGGCCTCAACTTCAAAATTGCAGGTTTTGAATATAGATGATACTACATAGTTAGAAAAAAACTATACTTCCAATGCATTAAGACAAAATATTCAAATGTTGCCAGGGTCCAGCCTAGGAGGGGGTGGGTTGACTCGGTGGAGGCGGCGCAGGTGAACAGAATTAGGCTAAAACATCAATGATTTTTAGCATGTTTTTAGCCGGCTACAGTCAGAGTTTTGCTCTGGACAGCAGCCCCGTGGCTAATAAGACATGCGTATTTATTGAGGGAGGTTTAGGAAGTAAAGGGGGTGAGGGGTAGTAAAAAACCCACTCTAAGGAACAGGGTATACAAAGCATGGAAACAATAATTATAAAA
>NW_006160010.1:2416919-2456292 GCF_000334495.1 Tupaia belangeri chinensis
GATCTTGATTACTGAGAAGGGTCTTTTGAAGAGGGGGCTTGCAGGATGTTTGATAGCTTCAGTCCCGGGCCAGGGCGATAACATTGCTGGTTGCAAAGACCTAGATAGAAATCTTGTTTTGTTAGGTAAAGACACAATAAATATATGGACTATCCATACATTACAATGATAGAAGGTGAGTCTATGATCTTATATGGGAAAGGAAGATGATCTTGTAGCTCAGGAGACAACACAGGATGTTTTATTAACAGTTTTTCATAGTCAACAGCACATAGATGAGAAACTCTTTGTAGTTGAAAGCTACCTGTTGCTTTAGATAAGAGCTCCCAGCTAAGGTAGTTAATCTTTTTCGGGAGCCCTCAGGTTTGTTCATCCTGTCAGTCACCAGTCAGGCTTTTCCTTTCTTAAACAAAAACCCATGGGTTTTTGTTTTATTTGCTGACTCTGTCAATTAGTGAGTTCTTCTGTTTTATCTCTGGGTGAATGTGCTGACTTTGCCTAGCAGAGCTAACTTTGGCCTGTAGCTTTAACAAGGGGTATTTACATAAAACTAGCCTTAAACTAACTTAGTTTTCATATGCTACTGATGCTACTTTGGCTTATACTAATTTGACCTAACATATGTTAATTTTGGCTTAGACAGACAAGTGGGTGAGTCTTAAACTTCTGGGGCCTCTTCTTAGGGAACCACATTGTTACAGGATCACTAATTGGCTTTATTGTAATGGTTGGGGGTTATATTTTACCCTTGCAAGGTACCGTAATAACAGTAAAACTCACAGCAGATAAATTTAACTACAAGCCAGTAAAATGACACAAGGAGAGTTAGTAAACCGCTGGCCTTTTCTTGCTGTTTCTTCCCAGCCCAGGCCATGGGAGACAGCCTCTTTACCAGCTTGTGTTGTCTGCATGGTCCTGTGATCAAATGTAGTTTAAGCTGGCTAAGAACTGTTCTCATTAACAAGTTTTCTAAAGACATATTAAATATTTGGGATTTTAATTGATTTCTTCTGAACCTACATTATTTTTATTAATAATTACATGACATGACTTATTGCTTCATTTACAGTGGCTGGTGTAAGACATTATCCCAAAATTTGATGTGGCAAAAATCCTTGTTTTCTGATCTAGCCTCTGTAAATCAGGAAATCAGATGGTGTAGAAGGTAGAACTTACAGCTGCTTCACAGACGGACCTATGTTGGAAGACTCAAAGACTGGTGTTAAAATCATCTGAAGATCTGTTTACTTACACATCGACAATTGACGCTGGCTTCAGATGAGACCTCTGTTAGTATAGTTACAATATAGCTGTTTCACATACAATCATTATCTTCATAGCTGAGTAGGCATTAAACAGAAAGGGGAAATTTCTGTGTCATGGAACCTAGACATATATCACATGGATACTGTACCTAAAAAGAATCTTGGGTGGCAAGGATTATTTCACTGGGCATGGAGATGCTCCAAATAGAATTGTATTTTATTATTAAGAGATATTAAAATGTATATAATGTAGGCCACTATCCATATCTGCTACCCTTGGTATTCTCTAAACTCGTCTTGACATTCTCTTATAGCTTTGTGCCTTGCTTTTCTATACAGTTTTATCTGTTACAAAGCTTCTAACTCAATTCCTGCTTTCTAGGGCTAGAGATAATTATATTCTACTCTGAATCATACTTGAAATGAGTTATTTATCATTCTGTCTGCATTCATCCCCTTCTTGTGATAAATTTAAATTAAAAGTTATGGTCCCAGTTTTCATCTTCACATGGCTGCCCAATCATCAAAAGAGACAAAAATGAAAAAGACTTGGTACATGTATTTCCTTAATTGCATGTCATAATTAAGTAAAATATTTGACTTATTGAATGATTGATGAGGACAGACAGGTTCAGATACTACCTGTTGACTTAATCACATCTTGAAAATGAGAAGTTTTCGTAAGTATCTAATCCAGTTTTTTCTTATTAACTTACTTCTTAAGAAAGAAAATGTGCTAGGAACCAGCATATAGTGTAATGGCTATGTCGTTGGACTCCCACATAGACTACTGCGGTTCGCGTCCTGGACCCGGTGGCTTAAAACTCACACCAGGCACGTGTGCGTGCATGCCCAAGATCCCGAGAGGAGAATGGAGGAGAAGGGATTGCGGCGTGACCATCCCCCCTGGGGGGTGATTTCTCGCTTTCTGTCTGTAAGTCTCTCTCTGTCTGTCTGGCGAGTGCACGTGCCTATAGCAAAAACTTCTCAAAAAAAAAAAAAAGAAAGAAAATGTGCTAACTTTTCTCTTATAAATATATATGAAATTAAATTAGCATTTAATACTAATACAAAGCAGTAATGCTACTTTGAATAGGAAAGCAATACAAAGGGCATATATCTAGTTGAGGTTTACTAATGCATTGCCTGTACAAAATTCATTCTTGTGCTCTGATTTTTAATTTAACTGAATGTGCTCTCAGTTTCCTTAAAAGAAAATATATAACCAGAAAATATATCTTTAAAAAAAGTCTTGAGGCCAGAAGATAGTGTGGTGTTTATGTCTCTGGACTCCCACATGCCAACTGCAGTTTGAGTGCCAGATCTGTTGGCTTGAAAATCACACCAGGCACACGTGCATGTACGCCCAAGACTCCAGGAGGAGAGTGGAGAAGGAGGGTTTTCAGCATGACCAAGAAAGTTGAAAATAATCTTACTAACCTAGATTAGCAAATCACTCTCATGGTGTGTGAATTTTGATATCAATGTAATCTATTATTTCTGTAATATACATTGCAAATTGTCTGTTGAACATTTTTAATTGATTATTTTTCCCCTCTACACACTGTTATATAAAATGAGCAAGATGGCTCACCAAAGTTGTAATCTAGAGCCAAAATGGAATGACAGACTATTTCTGTGAATTTAGGATTTCATTAATGAAAAATGAAAAGGTTACCAATTGACCACAGTTGGCCACTTGCTGAGCTAGACTCCAGGGAGAAAGGCAGACTGGTGTCTGCCTTCAACTTGAAGAAAGCACAGAGAAGAATAGACAGTATGATGAGTATAAGAAGTGTTATCTACATAAGCACCTTTTGTTATGAAAACCCTGTTACTTTGCATAAGCAGAGCTAACTTTGGCCTGTAGCTTTAACAAGGGGTATTTACATAAAACTAGCCTTAAACTAACTTAGTTTTCATATGCTACTGATGCTACTTTGGCTTATACTAATTTGACCTAACATATGTTAATTTTGGCTTAGACAGACAAGTGGGTGAGTCTTAAACTTCTGGGGCCTCTTCTTAGGGAACCACATTGTTACAGGATCACTAATTGGCTTTATTGTAATGGTTGGGGGTTATATTTTACCCTTGCAAGGTACCGTAATAACAGTAAAACTCACAGCAGATAAATTTAACTACAAGCCAGTAAAATGACACAAGGAGAGTTAGTAAACCGCTGGCCTTTTCTTGCTGTTTCTTCCCAGCCCAGGCCATGGGAGACAGCCTCTTTACCAGCTTGTGTTGTCTGCATGGTCCTGTGATCAAATGTAGTTTAAGCTGGCTAAGAACTGTTCTCATTAACAAGTTTTCTAAAGACATATTAAATATTTGGGATTTTAATTGATTTCTTCTGAACCTACATTATTTTTATTAATAATTACATGACATGACTTATTGCTTCATTTACAGTGGCTGGTGTAAGACATTATCCCAAAATTTGATGTGGCAAAAATCCTTGTTTTCTGATCTAGCCTCTGTAAATCAGGAAATCAGATGGTGTAGAAGGTAGAACTTACAGCTGCTTCACAGACGGACCTATGTTGGAAGACTCAAAGACTGGTGTTAAAATCATCTGAAGATCTGTTTACTTACACATCGACAATTGACGCTGGCTTCAGATGAGACCTCTGTTAGTATAGTTACAATATAGCTGTTTCACATACAATCATTATCTTCATAGCTGAGTAGGCATTAAACAGAAAGGGGAAATTTCTGTGTCATGGAACCTAGACATATATCACATGGATACTGTACCTAAAAAGAATCTTGGGTGGCAAGGATTATTTCACTGGGCATGGAGATGCTCCAAATAGAATTGTATTTTATTATTAAGAGATATTAAAATGTATATAATGTAGGCCACTATCCATATCTGCTACCCTTGGTATTCTCTAAACTCGTCTTGACATTCTCTTATAGCTTTGTGCCTTGCTTTTCTATACAGTTTTATCTGTTACAAAGCTTCTAACTCAATTCCTGCTTTCTAGGGCTAGAGATAATTATATTCTACTCTGAATCATACTTGAAATGAGTTATTTATCATTCTGTCTGCATTCATCCCCTTCTTGTGATAAATTTAAATTAAAAGTTATGGTCCCAGTTTTCATCTTCACATGGCTGCCCAATCATCAAAAGAGACAAAAATGAAAAAGACTTGGTACATGTATTTCCTTAATTGCATGTCATAATTAAGTAAAATATTTGACTTATTGAATGATTGATGAGGACAGACAGGTTCAGATACTACCTGTTGACTTAATCACATCTTGAAAATGAGAAGTTTTCGTAAGTATCTAATCCAGTTTTTTCTTATTAACTTACTTCTTAAGAAAGAAAATGTGCTAGGAACCAGCATATAGTGTAATGGCTATGTCGTTGGACTCCCACATAGACTACTGCGGTTCGCGTCCTGGACCCGGTGGCTTAAAACTCACACCAGGCACGTGTGCGTGCATGCCCAAGATCCCGAGAGGAGAATGGAGGAGAAGGGATTGCGGCGTGACCATCCCCCCTGGGGGGTGATTTCTCGCTTTCTGTCTGTAAGTCTCTCTCTGTCTGTCTGGCGAGTGCACGTGCCTATAGCAAAAACTTCTCAAAAAAAAAAAAAAAGAAAGAAAATGTGCTAACTTTTCTCTTATAAATATATATGAAATTAAATTAGCATTTAATACTAATACAAAGCAGTAATGCTACTTTGAATAGGAAAGCAATACAAAGGGCATATATCTAGTTGAGGTTTACTAATGCATTGCCTGTACAAAATTCATTCTTGTGCTCTGATTTTTAATTTAACTGAATGTGCTCTCAGTTTCCTTAAAAGAAAATATATAACCAGAAAATATATCTTTAAAAAAAGTCTTGAGGCCAGAAGATAGTGTGGTGTTTATGTCTCTGGACTCCCACATGCCAACTGCAGTTTGAGTGCCAGATCTGTTGGCTTGAAAATCACACCAGGCACACGTGCATGTACGCCCAAGACTCCAGGAGGAGAGTGGAGAAGGAGGGTTTTCAGCATGACCAACGCCCTGGTGGGTGATTTCTCACTTTCCTTCTCACTGTCTCTGTCTCTCTTCCCTCTTGTCGTCTCTTCCATGATTGCATGCACCCTAAGACAGAAAACTCTAAAAAAAATTCTCAATTTTTAATACTGAGTATAGAAAATATTGCAATGAATAGAAAGTTGAAAATAATCTTACTAACCTAGATTAGCAAATCACTCTCATGGTGTGTGAATTTTGATATCAATGTAATCTATTATTTCTGTAATATACATTGCAAATTGTCTGTTGAACATTTTTAATTGATTATTTTTCCCCTCTACACACTGTTATATAAAATGAGCAAGATGGCTCACCAAAGTTGTAATCTAGAGCCAAAATGGAATGACAGACTATTTCTGTGAATTTAGGATTTCATTAATGAAAAATGAAAAGGTTACCAATTGACCACAGTTGGCCACTTGCTGAGCTAGACTCCAGGGAGAAAGGCAGACTGGTGTCTGCCTTCAACTTGAAGAAAGCACAGAGAAGAATAGACAGTATGATGAGTATAAGAAGTGTTATCTACATAAGCACCTTTTGTTATGAAAACCCTGTTACTTTGCATATGGAACACATTAGAAGGAATGGAACAAATCAGAATTTGACTGTTGCATGATAAGCGGCAGGAGTCAAACCTCTGTGTATGTGGATTAAGCGACATTATTTTAAGTATATTTTAATTTCTTTTTAAAGAGCATTTTTACATATCAAAGCTAGTAAGGAGAATTTGTGTAGGACTTAATAAACGAAATAATAGGAGTTTAGTCAAAACATTTTAATAGCTATATTGAAGAAGAGAGTGGGAAGTTTGTATAAAGTGGGAAGTGTGAGAATTTGGATAAGGAAGTTGCTTCTATGTTTGACAATAGAGTATGAAGACAGAGAAAGTTAAACAGCCATTTTTCTTACCATTCCATAGCTTTACTTACTTCATTGCTAACTGACCTTAAAATATGGTTCTTAATGGCACAAAGAGGTGTGGTATTATCTGTTGAAGATATTTCATAGTTTTATCAACAGTACTAGGGAGAAATGTTCACCTGTTGAAATATCCATTTTGTAAGACAAATAATAATGTGATTGAATGTATGGAAGAAAATGAAATGAAAAAAATAATAAAAGAAAAAAAGAAAAAAAAATATGGTTCTTTCTTTAGTTAAAAATTAGCAGCTTCATATTGAATTTATCATATGTCCTTACACTTCCAAATCATATCAGATAAATCTTTCTTCTTACCTCATTTTAAAAATTAAAACCTAAATATTTTGCCTTAAACTGGAAACAAACTGTAAAACGTATTATTAATCTCTCACTGAATCCCACTGAGAATCCGTAAGAAATCTAGAAGAATATGTCAAAGGTCAATTATTCTTTATTCAAATCAGTATGTTCTAACTTACAGAGAATTAGAGTCCCAGACTAATTTTTTTAACTGCACTCAAAGTAAATCAAATTTCTTTACTGCTTCTGTTTTTGTTTTTTTTATTTTGGATTGTTTGTTTTTAATCTAGGGTTTTAGGGCCACCCAACTGATTAATCTTTTTTCTGCTCTTCCCCTATTTACTCATAATCTCCATAACTGATCTGTGTAATCACTTTCACCCCTTTCCTAGATAATTTTATGTCCCTCTAGCTGGAAGTTAAGGACTAGGGTGGGAATAGGGTGTGAAAAAAGTCAGCTCTGAGAGGTTAACATACACAAAACAATCACAATTCCTCTGTTAGCAACTCCCTGTCTGCTTTTCTCTGTGACCATTTGCTTCTTCTCTGAAAAATTTTCCTTTTCCCTTGCCCTTGTTGATCATGATTTCAAGTGGGAGGTCAAGACCACGTTCTCTTTGGGGCTGAGCAGCTTTCTCACATTATTCTACTCTTAGAGGTTTGGTAGGCCTAAGTGTGTTTTTAAGTCTAGGCAGTTTTAATTCAGTCTTTCTGCTTTGTTGATTCAGCTTTGCTTGACTCTTGAAAGTATATTTCCAATAAGCTACTCCATTCAATAAGAAGAATTACTGTTTAGATATTTTAATATTAACTTTACTCTAAGTCTTAATTTTTAAAAAGTTTTAAATGGTAATCCCCTTTAGGTTGGCTGGTCACATGGTGCTTAAGGTGCTAGACTCCTACATGGTAGACAGCAGTTCGTGTCCTTGACCTGCAGGCTTACTTTCTGTATCTTTTTTTCTTTCTCTCTCTATCGCTCTCTAGTCAAATTAAAACTAATAATAATAATAATAAAATTAAATAAGCAATTCTTTAAAAAAATAGTGATCCCCTTTGTTGGAAATCTGAGTTTTAATTGCCTTTGTTACTTAAAATACAATCTTAATTCTGTTTCCTAGTGTTTGTGATTTCAAAGCTGTTTGTTTGCCCCACACTGAAAATTCCAAAAATTTTTAAATCTCTCCATTTTCTTTCCTCTTAACCTGCAAACCAGCTAACCTTACCTGAGCCTTCCAACGTTTTAGTTATAGTCAAAAGCAGAAAACAGCAATCAGCTCAGACAACTAATATTCCACTTCCTAAACTCTTCTTTTAGGACTACAAACTTAAAAGGTTCATGATCTAGCTTCCAAATCATCCTTTGTCACTGTAAGTAGTGAACTACCCTCTTTCCAGATGATCAGTAAAGCAAGGCCACATATTTCAGGACTTTTATTGTCAGTAGCTCCCAGTTTAATTTTTGAATTATGACAAACTGAACTATGTCACAATAACAAAGCACCCTAAAATTGTAATAGCGTTAGACAACAAGAAAATCTCTTTCTTGTATCTGTACAGTCTAACGTGGAACTTCAATGGGTTTCTGAAGAAACTGTGTCACAGACAACAACTGAGCAATCTAGGATGATCAGAGTTCCCATCATTCTGTAGTTCTACCCTCTGGGACAGGTCACCTCTAAGATTGTTGTGAGAGAGAGAGAGAGATAATAGAGGGGTCTCATACAATGATTATATCTTTCTCCCCATAGCTGATGCATATAATTCTTACAGCCCACTGGTCTGAACTGATTATAAAGTAGGGAACAGGGATCCTCAAAATGTAGTTAGGGTATAGGCCCAAAATGAAATTACAAAATGGCTAAGTTTTAAAGTGGAGCCACAGCAGCTCTACAGCAGCTCAGCTGTCACCGAACTGCTTGCAACAGTGACTCAATGACTAAGCTAGGCAGCATAACTTGAAGCAAATATAAAAACTAAGAATTTTTCCCAGGTCTCACTATCTTCAGAGAAGAAAATAAGATGATGGTCTCTATGACCCAAAGCTTTTATACAAAGAGAGTCTCATGACCTTGGTACCCACTCCAAAATTAGGAAAAAAACAACTGTGCATGTGACCCCCACTGAGAGGGCAATGCATGCACAGGCCCCTCCTGAGAACACAAAGCCCCTGATAACCAAGATAATACCCTCTACCCTCCACCTCAGTTCCTCTTTGGCAACCCATTGGAGACCTGCTCCCTGCTTGGGAGCTTTGTTCATTCTCTCCTCTTTTAATAAACTACACTTTGCTATCCCCTCTCTGTGTCAGTGTTTCTAATTCTTTGTAAGCATGAGACAACGAATCAGGTTCACTGCTCTTCCTGAATTGGGTATTCGCCTGTACACTCCAACGATCTGCATCAATTCCTTGTCACATGGCTTAGACTTTCTGTGGGGGACAAGATAGTGTAATCCTTTGTTCCATTCAAAAAGAGAGTAGTCTCAGTTAAGATAGACACTAGGGACCTATTCTACACTCATGTCCTGCCTCTGTAGATCTCTGCCTCCTGAAAATAAAATCAGTATCCTTCCTTGGAGCTAGGGGGCAGATGTATTACTGTATGTTCTTCTCATATAAGTTAAATAAAATATATTGCAGTTAATTATTTAGCTCTTGATTATAGAGATTTATATAGTTTCTGTATATAAATTACAGATTCTAGTTGCTAAAAATTAGCCTAGTAAGCTCTATAGGCCTTTAGATTTTGGCTTAAGTCACCCAACTCTGCTACAAAAGAATTCTGAAAGAAATTCTGTATGAATTTACTTTTGTTCCATTTCTTTTTCTACCTTTCTACACTGGAATGAACATTATGTAGAGTGTCTTTAATTAATGAACACACAAACAAACACACAGAGATACACATGATACCTATTAAAACGGTGGTATTTACTGACAGGGAACACAGTGAGCTTAGATCGCAACAATATAAACCTCACTTTTAATATCAGTCATCTGTATTACAGTTGTCTCTTGTAACAGCTCATGTTCTTGCTCTCTATGCTTTTACTTGCCAACATGCTATTGCCTCTGTTCTCATTGCTGTCCTCCTTCAGTAGCAAGAATAGTCCTATGTCTTTTGTATTCTTACTAATACACTTAGTCTTTGCAGCACCTACCTCCAAAGTTAGGGCCATGTTATTCTCTATTTCCTGGGAGTAGGAATAGAGTTCCATTGTTTTATTTATACCAGGATAAAGAAAGATTGGTTTTTATTCTGGAGCTGACGTTCATTCGTCAACATCCTGATTACTGCCTTGTATTTAGAGACTAAGAAAGACATGACATGGACTTGGCTTCCAGAAATGACAAAGAGTGCTTCAGTTAAAGGATCAGATAGAAATCTTGTAGGAGGAGGAACAGGATTTTACTGACCACTTCAAAACTGTGTTTATAAAAAATTAAATATTTTTATGAATAAATAACTAAGATATAAAAACTAGTAGGAAGTATAAATAAATTGGTATGTTTTGAAGTCACATAGCAAAAAGAATCTTCAGGGTTTATAAATGTCAAATTTATTATTTAGAACAGTCAAAATAAGACTTTCTATCTAAAAGGTAAGATGTATTTCTTAATTGCAGAGGAAGAAATGTTTAACAGAGAACAATTTCACAATTTGCAATATTATTTTAAAAAGGAAGACCACGTTACTTCCAATATCACCTTGTATTTGATCCAGTGTGATACATCTTTAAATATATTCAATGAAAAATTTTAAAGAAGAAATATATTCCCTTCATCTTAAATCACATACTTATGTATAAAAGGAAGTAGAATCCTAATAAAATGCATCTCCGGGCTCTTTTCTAATCAACCTTTATCACCTACTATTCACCCTATTAAAAATGGAAAAGGCAAACTGACAGGCACATCAAGACGAATCCTTCAAAAGATACATGTCAAAGTTGAAATAAAAATATTATGGAAATGCTAAACTATAAAAAGTGCATCTTTATTCTTTTCTTTCCACAAAGATTTTAGGCAATGAAAGACATGAGGCAATGTCCTGGAACTTTAAACAGCAATCTAGTGATACTATGAGTGCCATCTCCCCATGCCTGACAATCTGCCTGCTAGACTGGAATGAGCTAATATAGGCAGGCTTAATGAGGAGGTTATAATTATCTGGGATTTTTTAGGTCTTTTCCCTTTTTTCAAAAACATGTTTTTTTTTTTTTTTCTGTTTCATGATGTCATTACACATTTTAAGATCATAGAATGTTTCTTTCATTTTCTTTAAATAAAAACTGGAACTGTACGATTGGCTTGTAAGTACTTAATAAACATTATAAACAACAATTTATCATGTGATAATGAGCAGGTGTAGACCAGGTTTAGGGAGTTAGGGAGTATATTAGATACAGAAACTAGAAATGTATGCAAGAAATACTCCATTGACAGAGATGGAATTCTACTTAACCATAAAGAACAATGACATTCTGTTATTTGACAAAAAGTGGTTGAATCTAGAAGATATAATGCACAAAATAACAAACCAGACAATGAATGACAAATACTATATGTTCTCACTTAACACATACTGAATGTCCATACTCTGTGGTGGAAACTGGGGCATCTGATGACATAGAAGTAGAGGGAGGCATGGTAGACACCAGAAGCTGATGGGAAGAGGGGTAGGAGGTTTGGAAGATAATAATTAACAGACACAAGAAGGCATGGAACAAGGGGAATGGATTATGGACTGATGTAGCACAACAGTGTAACAAAAAGTCACTGACAATCCATTGTATGCTTCCAGAAATACTGGCGGAACTATTATTGAATGTGCACAACATAATGTAATGTTTAATGCTAAAGGAGATGAATACATCTGTCTACATATGTGATTTGATAGTTATATGTTGTAAACATGCACTGGAAAATCCTACTGTTGGGCCAACCGTGTAATGAAGTGGTTAAGCACTGGATTGGGAAACAGATCTCAATGACTGACTATGCTTAGAATACCAGCTGTGGTGACTTGAAAACATGCTGAGCATGTGTACTCCAAGTCCATGTCAGGATGGAGAAATGGAAGAAAAAGGATTATGGCAGGAAATGTCCCATTGGGGATGTTCTTTCTCTCTGTCTCTTGCTCTCTCCCATTTCTTCATCCTTCTCTTATTGAGTGCACATACCCTCTATCAAGAGAGAAAAAGGAGGATAAGAATGACTTCCAGGGACCAGCAGTTGGCATAATGGCTATGTTGCTGGAATCCTATGTAGTCGACTGTGGTTCAAGTCCCGGACCGGGTGGCTTAAACTCATGCCAGGTGCATGTGTGTGCATGCCCAAGATCCCAAGAGAAGAATGGAGGAGAAGGGATTGCGGTGTGGCCATGCCCCCGGGGGGTGATTTCTCGCTTTCTGTCTCTCTGTCTCTCTCTGTCTTTCTGACAAGTGCACGCACTCTATAGCTAAAACCTTCCCCCCTCAAAAAAAAAGAAGAATGACTTCCAATATATGCTATGAGTCCAAATGTTAAATTTAACGAAGTTACTTGCTAATGGTCTTTTCTCTAAGAAGTCTCCTGAGTCTTTATTGCTTGAAGGGTCTGACCATAAGTAAAGTAGAAACAACTACTAATGTCTCTGAATTCTAATGTAAATGTGAAATTAATTGATGCATACGTAGTTAGGTGATTAAATATGATGAAGAATTGGTATTTTGGTTTAGGTCATGTTAGGAAATAGAACATAGAAATGATCCCCATCTTAGCTCAAAATGCTAATCTATATTTAATTCCAATTCATATTTTCTAATAACTTTTTAAAAACTCATAAATATATTCTTATAGGTATTTTAATATGCCTAAAGTAGGTAACCATTAGTCAAGACATTTTAAAAAGCATGTGCAGATTAAGAATAATAAACATACCTAAAATATTTTTATGTGTTTAGATTCATTCAGTATAAGAAGTGAATCCTAAATCGTTTTAAAATGAAAAACTTACCATATTTTAAAAATATATTGAAAAGAAACTTATTTACTTTTTAAACTGTTTTCTAGGAAAACCAGGATTACAAAATTTATGCAGATTCTTTAGAAGTCTTCAAATTTGCAGAGATGGGTATTTTAGAAATAAAGATAGGAATGAATCATCTAGATTGCCTGGATAAAAGAATAATTCCTTCCCCACATCTCACAACACTTTGGATTGAACAATTTCACCCTCAGGGTGAATTGTAACCTGATGGTTATAACTTGGTTATAACTTCTTACCACATCCACCTGAGAATTCATTGCGACCACTGTCTCGCCAGTTTTGTCATTTCTGTCAGCTGTGATTGGCATTAATTTTTTCAAATGAGTCTGGACTGGGTTGCATCTCATACTTCCATTCTTGCTGCTTTAACTATGACAAGTTTGCTCCTTACTAAAAAAGTTGCTTCTGTCCAAGAATTCTCTTAGTGGACGGGCCTAGCAGATAGGCTTCTGGACAGAACTAATGGTCAAGTGGTGGCGTATATATGGAGGCATTCAACTGCAAGTCATGCTGTGTAAAATAATATTTGAGAAATAAAATGTTAATTTGGGGGGTAAAAGATAATCTGTAATTAGTATCCAAGTAATTGGCATTTTAGAATAAATTAATGAACATTAATTTCATTAATTTAATTTCATTATATTCATTAAACTGATAGCCAGTTTAGAGTGTCTAGTGTTTAGAATATATATAGTATATGTTTATATGTATATATACTCTCACATATGTATTTAATTCTTTTTTTAAAAGAAGTGTGTAAGTTTATTTTACATTTTTTCCTGTTATTAGTTTTTTAAATTTGACCAGAGAGAGAGAGAGAAAATAAGAAAGTAAGCCACCAAGTCTGGGACTAAGCCTGGGTTGGTCATGTGGGAGTTCAGCACCTTAACCACCACGCCACCTGCTGGGCCCTCTATTTTTAATTCTAAGAGATGTATAAAAAGGGGTAAGGGGGGCCAGCAGATGGCAGAGCAATTACGTCACTGGACTCCCACTTGTCTGACCAAGGTTTAAATGTTGGACCTGGTGGCTTAAAAATCATGCCGGACACGTGTGTGTGCTCACCCAACATCCCAAAAGAGAATGGAGAAGAGAATTCAGTGTGGCCATTCCCCCTGGGGGATGATTTCTACTTTCCCTCTACTGTCTATCTTTCTCTCTTATGTTCTCTCAAGCAAAATTCTCTTAAAAAAAAGAAAGGAAAAGGGGAGGGAGCAATAATTAAGAAGTCTTTCATTGATTTTTCTTTTGTTTCTTTATTTTTTGGAGAGGTTTTTGCTACAGGGCGCGTGTGCTCACCAGACAGACAGAGAGACAGAGAGACAGGAAGCGAGAAATCCCCCGCCAGGAGGGATGGCCATGCCACAATCCCTTCTTCTCCATTCTCCTCTCAGGATCTTGGGCATGCACACACATGCGCCTGGTGTGAGTTTTAAGCTGCTGGGTCCGGGACGTGAATCGTGGTCGACTACATGGGAGTCCAGAGACATAGCCATTATACTAACTGCTGGTCCCGATGATTTTTCTTTTGAATAGCATAAAATTTTATAAGAAGATTGAAATACTTTTCAATAATAATTTCAAGTAGAAAAATGTGTTTGAGATATCCATAGCAAATAAGACATATCGTAATTAGGTAGTTTTGCTTTACATAGACATATAGCTGTATATACATCTTTAATTGTTTCCACACTTGCTTAGATTTTGAACTCTCAACAATGACAGACATTATTTCAAAATTTTAAAAAGTTTATTTGATTTAAAAGAGACACCAAATGGTAAAATCTCTAAAAATGATTAAGCTAGGGAATTAAATGAATTGTCTTTATGATTTTTAGGTGTAAAACTTAGTGTTAACATGCCCTAATATGAAAGTATCATGTATCTCAGCAATTTCAAAGAAAATAGTGAAATTTTAGAAAAAATAAAGTTAGCTATATATAACCTTTATAGTTTTGTTTAAGAAAATCAATGACAAGAAATGCATCACCTTTGGTTATAGAACAAAGGAAAAGAAACGGCCATTGTACTGAGAGAGTTTGGCATTTTGTTTTGTTTTGTTTTGAACTTTTTAAAGTTTATTTATTTCCTTAGAGAGAGAGGGAAAGGAAAGAGAGACACGCAACTACTCTGAGCAGAGTCCTCACGCCGTGGTCCATTCCGGTCTCGGCCAGCCTTGATTGTGGGCACATGCATATACCCCTTGTGCACAGGGAGGCCCCAGAGTGTGTGCTTGCCCAAGTGGCTTCGTTCTTGCAGACTATATGTTTCCTCTGCACCACTGCCTGGCCCCTTGAATTCTGGCAAATTCTCTGGAAAAGGAGCACAGCTATTTTATTAGGCGAGAACAGTGTCTCTGTCTTACTGAAAAAGTTTTATGGTTGTCACGGCTGGTCCCATAATCTTGTTTTCTCTCTTTCCTTCCTTCTTTTTAATGGTTAGGATTGTCACTGAGCAAATTCAAGGCAAGATTTTTTTTTAACAGAATGAGTCATAATTGGGATTAACTATGAAAGCATCTAAATTCAGAATATAAAGAACAAATATTTCTCTTGGATGATTTTGGTGAGCTTGATAAACTTTAGACTGAATTTTAATGCCTTGGTTTTTCAATTCTGAAATTTCTACCCAGATAAACCAGTGTTTAAAAGTTGTACTGAAAATGTGTATCTGAATAGTATGTGCATGATTATGGTAACCTCCAAAGAAATTCAAGTTAATGAATGAATGAATGAACAGGAATATGAATAAAAGCAGAATTTTCTTTCAATAACATAAAAAAAAATGCACCCAGTAGTTTTTAAGTCCAGACATATTATGTCATTTTAGGAAATTCAGATGTTTTATTCTATTGTCCATTTACATGTATTTTAATCTCTTTAACCTTAACATTTTGTGTTCTAACCTGAAGGAAAGATGGCACACAATTCTATAATACGCTCTTTAGAAAATGACTTGTGATCTTTATGGTGGCTTTTTACTTTAAAAGCTGAAAATTAAAGTTCAGTACTTTTCTCTGTGGCTGGAATAGAATCTGTTTCTAATTATTTTCTGACCATTTATCTTGCTTTGGGCTTTTTGCAAAATAATGCCGAACCTCTAGCCAGACATTAAATGTTTGTTCGATTCAGTCCTTATATACCATTGTTCTGTAGTTGTTCCAGGTATAAATTAAAACAACTTAAAAAAAAAACCCAAACACCCTGGCATTATCTTTTTTGTTGTGAACCTTATTCAACCTGAAATTTAATTATGTTACCATGTGGGTTTGTAATGTGGATTAATAGTTTTATTGTACTCCTGTGATTAGTTTCTGTTAGTTCTAATTTCTTTTTAGCTCCTTCCTGACCTTGAGGTGAAAAAACATAGAAGATGTATTCCTTCAATTTAATGCCAGTTTGAGGTGTTTCTCCTGCATCATCAGATCAATGAAAAGTAAATAGCCTACACTTCTTGTTTCACAGTGCGGTATTGATCTTTCTTCAGCTTTTGCTTCCCTTTTTCACTGCGTCTTGTGTCTTTCAACCCCTGGGACTGAAGTGATTGCCATAGATTGGACAAGCTAACAAGCGCATGATAAGGAACCGGTGTTTTGTGGCATACTCACATACACATGCTTGGTATATAAAGCCGGCTTCTGCATTGAAAGAAAGGTGCCATTTTGTGTGCGTGGCATAAGCCACTAAGAGAAAGAACTAGAAGGAGAAACACAGGAAGGAAGATTTTATTTGCTATTCCAAATCTTTGCAGATAGCGCTAACTTAGGGATGAAACTCCTTTGAAAAGTAAAAGAGAAGTAGCCTGCAGGAAAATGCCATATGCTTTTTAGCTTTGGCAAATGACTGGATATTGGCAGCCTGTGGTGGGTAAGTCTCTATGATCGTTTAGTGTTTGTTGTTTCAAGAATATTTGTTATCATGTTTTTTATTTTGTCGTGTTTTTATTTTTTTTTTCTAAAAGCTAATTGTTCATCTTAAGAGTGTGAGAAATAGTTATAATGTTGATTCCATTATCCTACACTTGGAAATAGGCAGTAAAGCAACATATTTTACTTTACAAGACACATTAGGAGATAACCTACTCCTTTAACCACCTCATTTACCTGTGGCTATTTTTTTTTTTCTTTGAGCTGAAAAGAAAGATGCCAACTGATCTGTTTTTAAAATGTTAAGTAATGGGAGGCGGCAGGATAACTTTGTAAAGCTTTGAGCTACTTTGTTTTCTCTCTGCCTGTCTTTAACAAAGTTCATTGCAGAAATGAAAATCTTCCAGGTTTTATTTTTGGGCCCTTCAGTATCCAGAGATTTGTCTGACATTGAAAAACGGATGAATGAATAATTGCCCTTCTATTACATGCTATTGTCTTCTTACTGAAGGATATTTTCTGCTGGGCAGCCCCTAAGTTTTCTGACCCTGGTTTATGATGGTAGAGATCCAGTTCCTTGACAATGAGTACTTACTAGTCCAGGTACCATTGGCTCCTAGCTTGAAAATGAATATATATATATATAATCTTTTATTTATGTTACAAGCTTGACTTTAGTTTGAAAAAGCTACACTCTGATTACCATTTTGGACTTCATGGCTGAAAGGAGGGTCACAGGACAGAGGAAATCAACAAAGCTTGTGCTTCTCATGGGGCCACTTCATTGCCTTGATAAGTATCAAGGTGGTGTGAGGACCTGTGTAGAATGTTTAACTTACTATTAATTTTAAAGGAAAAGTTCCCCGGGCACAGGATTCTGATCGTGACATGTAAATCAGCGTACGGTGACACATGAACTTCATGTGGACATCGTGGGCACTACTGCAGTGCCGCTGATGAGCACATTGTTGTCACCATGACACTATACACTATAAGCCTTTTGTTCTCTCAGTAGAACACGGCATGCACGGGACAAATTCAATATCAGGCTGGAGCTTTGGTGCCTTTCAGGTTGTATGGCCTTTTATACTTCTCGGAGTTGGGTGATTGTTCTAACCCAAGCTATTATGTAATCCTTAGAGTAACTCAAGGGCTGATTTGGAAGCTATTAATTTTCTATTACAGTGTGCTAAAGATGTTCTATAGTGTGGCACTCACCTGCATTATTGAGTCAATGACCAATTGCAGAGTTACTCTGTGCTGGTTGGAGCTTAACTCAACCCTCTGGGATCTCATTTATTATTTGCAGATATTGATTTTGGGAAAAGAAAAGCTAAGATGTGTGAATATAATACGGACTTAGACCTGGCCTAGAGCGGTTAACTCCTCATGGTCTGCATATTGTACATGTCAACATGTAAAATAATGGCACGTTTTTTGATTTTAGCAAAGATAAATGACACTTTCTTTACAATAAATATGTATTCGTAACTATGTAATACACCTGAACATTGAGTGCCCAAATTATCTTGCTGTATTTTCTTAAAACCTAAACTTAGCTTTAGTTATATTTATATTTTCTGATGTCTTATAAGTACAAATCAGTGAGTAATACTTACTTATAGCATTTAAAATATGCTAATAAATTCCAAAGCATATCTAGGCTGTGATCTCTCATGAGTGTGCGTGTGTGTGTGTGTAGGGGAGTCTTAGTAATAATTTATTTATTTATTTTTCTTGAAGCTACATTAGAGTCCACAGGCAGTTTCCTCCAGCAGCCTCAAGGACTGTCAAAAAACAAAGAAGCATGAAAATTGGGGGGGGAGGGGGAAGAGCTTTATTTGGAGGAATCTAAAATTTGAAATAAAGCTAGAGCTTATGTGGCATTCTAGGGTGAGTGATCTCTTGACCAAAGGGACTCTGAGGTTCTGTTATGACAATGGTGCTTGTGTAGGGCTGACAGGGTTACCTCGACCCCCTCCTGTGATACAGCAATCACCTTTCTATGCCCTCATGCTTCCAGCTAAGGCTTAATTATATGAATCCCCTCAAAGCTTGAATTTCCCCCTTCAGGTGCCTACATTATTTTTATAGAAATTGCATTTGTAGATAGCCAAAGTCATTGGAAACAATTAGTAATTTTTTTGTCATTTCTTTAAGGTAAATTCTATTGAACAGCATTAAAATGAAACTTGAAATTTTCTGTCACTTGTTTAATAACAAGTATAAAAGAACAAAACCAATTCTAAAAATATTCAATCAACTATCAAATATCAACTATCAACAAATAACGAAAGTGGATTATGTTGTCAATAATTCTTTACTGGTAAAATGATATCAAAATAGTTGGTTACCTAATATTGAATATTTCTAAATAATTTTTGTAAGCTTAATATGTTCAAGGACTACTCCATGTCGTAAAAAGGATATACACGACTTGCTTTTCTCTATTTTAGAAGGACATTCAATTCAAATTTTACTGGTTTTGTCTCCTATTTGCAATTACTCCAGGAAAAACTGTTTAAGTGTTCTCTTTTTAAATGTCTTTATTCACTCATTTATTTTATTAAACAGAAATATATTGTTTCTCCTATGTGTTTTACAGATGCTAGATGCTAGAAAACTATCTGAAAAAAACTGTATTTGAGAGAGGAAAGAAAGAAGATAGTATCTTTAATTATAGAAAAGCTCTGTTAAGTCATCTGAAAAGTCCTCTGAAAAGTCATGATGCATTTTTGCACCAAGAAGCATAGAAAAATATGCCATGACTTTTCTAACAACCCAATATTATGTTTAAGAGCCCATACAAAACCAGTTTATAAACCATAACTTATTCAATGACAAAGTAAAAACGATGTATTATACCATGAAATAGTATGCTATAAAAATTAAAGAAAACATTTTTCAGTATAGTTTAGTTTAAACAATTTGCTTTTTGGGTTAATTAATCTGTGAAGAAACGTCAAGCAAAATTTCTCAATTAAGATGACTGTTTATGCAAACAGCATTTATTTTGAGTCGTGTAGATGAAAAAGACTAGAGAGACAGACAAAAGCAGGGGCATTTTCAGCCCATGCACCCTAACGAGTATGAGAGGACACACGAAGCCTAAATCTGTACTCACCGTTTAAAGCATGTAGTCCATTCACCGCAGACTTTTTAGTTGAATGTGAAAAGTAATTTTTGCTTTCTTCTTCATCTATATACATGAATACGTATGCACACACACACATTTCTAAAGCTTTAATCATGATGACTTGATATTCAGATCAATTTGGCATAATTAAAAGAATTCACATTATAATATTGGTTTTGGTATTTATTCATGTAATATATTGTACATATAACCTGGAATCTTCTACTGTGTTTTAATATAAATACCGAACAGCTTAAGGCCAGTACAAGGATCAAACAGAAACACTCACAAAGTAATGACATTGAATTTGACTTAAATCACCAAATACCTTGAAGGAAAATTAAATATCTACAAACCCACGACATGTTTACAATAGGCATAGCTGCTTAAATGTCAAGATGGATACTGATGAGTTGTTTTGGGGGAAGTATAGATAGGATAGGCCTCTAAAATCAAGCTTAAAATCTGAAGATTAGGTGTTTCTGACTTACAAAATCAGAAAAGTAACTTTTTAATGATGTATTTGTGATTTGGCTTTATGAATGTGCTCCTAAAATGCTTAACATTCTCCTTCTTATAGTAAATGACTTTTTGAGTAGTTTTTTTTTTTTAATCTGAAGATATAATTGAATAGTTGAGTCAGTATTTTTAATGACTACTCTATCCTATTTATTTCTTTGTCAATAAATGGCAGTGACAATCAGCTGCCAATAAACAGTCAACATTATAAATGGTTTTACATGATTAACTGGAAGACAATAATTTGGGTAAAGACGGAGAGGCCACTCCTTTCAATAAAATGGAAGCAAAATAACCCATCACTGATTCTCATGCACTATTCTCTAACTTCCTCATAATGCATGAGCATTATCAAGTTACTCTTTTTGTTTACTCTTCTTACAGATGATCATTTTTATTGTTGTTGTTGGCACATATGGGCCGAAACACATAGCAAGAAATAGTTCCAGACATGCTCCAGTAATTTTTTTTTTCTGGCACAGTACTGTGTCCATATGAACATCAACTTCAAAAGTGAGCTGTTCCTTTTTAGTGGCCTGTGAAATAGTATCATAAATTCATCCTCAGTATGAAAAGCGTCAGCAGTCGGATTTGAGGCGGCCTGCCATGTACGAAGTCAGGCATTACTCAAGAGAGACATTTTTCGCAAAAGGTCATTGTTAGGCTCCTATGGGTAGACAATGAGTACACAGCTTCTTTATCACTGTCCATTCATCGAAAGCAACAATTGTATTTCTAAACTTAAGAGTTCGGAGAGGCTATTGACCCTTGGTCAGAAAAGATGCTGATGCTGAAGATGCACTTGTTGTTTTACTGTAATTTGCCTACTCGTATGTCGAGGCACCCACAGCATGAGTCCCCACTGAAATATATCTGTTCAGACTTTTAGCCCCTCTGGCTCCTCTTGGCTTTTTGCCCAGGCTCAATATTTTATAAAATAATTATTCGAATGCTTCTCATGATTGCAATGTAATTTTGTCCTCTTGACTCCCAACTATGTCCATCCATAGTTTTTTGCTTCGCATTCTCAGAAAATAAAAATAGAATGAGGACTGAAACTATCATGACTCCATGAGCTCCAATTTGACCTTCAAGGCTACTTGATCAAGCTTTCATTAAACTCTTCATGACTTTTTCACATTCTCTAGTGATCACGTTAATCTATGCTTACTGAATTTAAAACCTATCCATTCCACGATAGACTTCCAGGGCTAGTTCACATTTGCTTCTCCCTCCCAGAAGAAAGATTGTTAAAAAAATTTTTTTTTAAGAGAGGATTTTGCTATAGGGAGCATGAGCTCACTGGAGAAATAGATACAGAGAGACAGAAAGCAAGAACTCACCCCCTGGGGCATGGCCACACTGCAATCCCTTCTCCACCTGTCTCCTCTCGGGATTTTGGGCATGTGTGCACATGCTCCCAGTATGAGTTTTAGGCCACTGGGTCCAGGGCTCAAACTGTGATTGACTACATGGGAGTCCAGCTATGTAACCATAACCATTACACCATCTGCTGGTTCCTAGAGTTTTGTTACGGGGTGAGTGTACTTGCCAGAGAGACAGAGAAACAGAAACTGAGAAATCATCTCTCATTGGAGGATGGCCATGCCACAATCCCCTTTCCTCCGTTCTCTCAGGATTTGGCGGGGCATGCACACACATGCACCCAGTGAGTTTCAAGTCTCTGGATCTAGGACTTGAACCATGGTCAACCATGTGGAAGTCTAGAATCTTAACCACTACACCACCTGCTGGCTACCCATAACCCCCACCCTCCACCCCGGAAGAAAGATTTTACTCTTTCATCTTCATACTGTCAGGTGGAGCCAGAGACTTCTCGGTAGAAATGTATTCTGAATTCCTCTCAGTGGAAAATATCTGGCAACCCCTTCCCTTCCTTTTGACTCAACGACCTTAATCCAAATCATGAAGTTACTGATGGTGGGCTCTGTCAGCCAGCATTGTCATGGAGGCATAGAATCCAGTTGCAGATCAGAGTTTCATGAACACGGAGTTTTGAGGTAATAAAATTTTGGCTTTTTTTTTTTTTCCACAAAATAGGCAAGGGTTTTACTCACTAATAAACTTTCTTATTTAAATGATAATCTTATTTTTCACAATACCAAAGAGTTGAGGTAATTTAACACATTTTCTCCATATTTAATATTGTTGTATTTCTACACTAATTTTTTCCCTATAGTTTGGTTTGCATCAGTCCTAACCTTTTAACTAGGTATTATGCAATGATGATCAGCTTTTTCTGTATTACTAAGTAAGCATCATCAGTATAAATCTTTTCATAATATGCAGTCTTTTCTTCATCTCAGTTTACACTAAAATTTGTGTTAATGAATACTAATATTCAATAAATATAAAAATGTATTACATACAATATATATACTCATTCATATTTGAGCATATTTATATGCACTGCTATCTAGTGCAGCCAGAATTTGCAATCAAGTGTATCTGAGCACAGAGTCATGCATTCATCTTTTCTGTTCTATCACCTTTTCCTAAAATTCCTTACTCTCTTAACTTAAACATATGTACTCATCCTAACAATGATTTGACCTCTGTAAGTGCCACTTATTACCCATTAGCTTTTGCATACTGCTTTGGTGGCTTAGGCAAGGAACTTAATCTCTATAAACCCGTGGGCTAGCAGGTGGCATGTGGTTAAGGCACTGAACTTCGACATGGCTGACCATGATTTGAGTCCCAGAACCTGGGGGCTTAAAAATCACAGCAGGTATGTGCACCCCCTAAATCCCAGGAGGAGAATTTAGAAGAGGGGTTGGTAGTGTGGCCATCTCCCCCTGGATTTTGAATTTGTTGAAGACAGAAACTAGGACGTTTCTAATTTTTTTTAATATATATTTTTATATTTATGATAGAGTGCACACCTGCAAGAGAGAGAAGCAGCCTCCAGGGGCTCGTGTCATGATCCCTTTCTCCAGTCCTCTGGCCTTTCAGGATCCTGGGTGTGTGTGTGCACCTGGAATGTTTCAGGCCTCCTGAGAAAGAGACTCAAACTGTGCTTGGTGTGTGTCTTTCAGCTCCTCAGTCCAGTATTCCACAGACTGTGTCACAGAGGCTGGGCTTCTTAACATCTCTCTATATATTTCTTTCGATTCCCAATTTTTCATTCATCATAAGTGTATCCTATATGTTATTGATGTTTATGAATAAATACATCCTATGGAAATATTTATCTTAAATAGTATTTATCAAACACTGTAACTCTTGGAATCATAGATAGAATATCAACCTACATGTCTGTAAGCCATTATGATTTCTTTTTCTTTTTTTCTTTTCTTTTGGAGAGGTTTCTGCTATAGGGCACGTGTGCTTGCCAGAAAGACAGAGAGAGACAGAGAGACAGAAAGCAAGAAATCATCACCCAGGGGGTATGGCCACACCACAATCCCTTCTCCTCCACTCTTCTCGGGATCTCGGGCACATGCACCCAGCATGAGTGTAAGCCACCGGGTCTGGAACTCGAACCACAATCCACTACATAGGAGTCCAGCGACATAGCCATTATGGCAACTGCTGGTCCCATGATTTCTTACTATTGTGGCACTTTTCAAATTCACTTCCAAGTACAACACTGATAAGTTTAGAAACTGGTTTCTCAGGTAGCTCTGGACCTTTGATGTTCTCTACCTAAAATCATACTGTTTTAGCATCATTTACTTTAGAATTTTGTCTCTTCATTCAAGGATTTATTATTAATCAGTAATGATTGAATGAGAAGATGTAGTTTATCTATAATTAGTTCTTCTAGATGATTCTGTTCAGAGAGCAGAAGACCATTGAAATAGTGAAGTATTGTTTTAAACGTGTGCTGAAGTTATAGCTGATATGAACGGTGACATCAGCGCGTTGTGAATGTGAAGGGGCAGGAGCTTCGTCATATACATTACCCATTTTTGGTCCTTGGCTAGGTGTTTATGAATATCTTCTGAAAATAGCATTTTATCTAATACTTTTGTTAGCAAAATATTTTTATTCATAAGATCATTCTTCACTAGTGTGTGTGGTACTGGGACTATATTTCTATATCCAGTGACTTAAGTTGGTTACCGTAGCCTAACATTTAAAGTTTTTAACTCTTAAATTTAAAGCATAATGTTTCTGAACGTTTTCAACATTTTAAATTCAAAGTGCTTCTATAGCAATTCATGATACTGTGTCTCGGGAGACGAATGAAACTGCCACGTTTTTCTTTTAAGTTGAATTAATGCTTGTGAAGACTGACATCCATGAAGACGAAAGTGCTTCCCTTACAGGAAGTAACTACAGCTTGTGAGGGCCATCAGAGCCGTGGCCACTCCGCTGTACCAACACGTAACAAAGGATTTGTCAATGTCCTTATCTTCTTGATTTTCTATCTTTTTACTAAAATGCTGATGGATCGCATCATGATTTAGTTGTTTCAAACTGAAATTTGACCCACTGAATCCCAAACATAATGTATACCATACCTTCATGTTCTTAAATTTGCTTATTGTAGAAATTTCAGAAAGCTTTGGTTAGTGAGATCAAGATGCCATCCCTACAGTATCATTGGTCTGGGGATGGTGTGGTGAAGTCTGAGGGCATAAGTTCCAAAGCACAATAGCCCTGAATTTGCCTTGGGCCCTGCCATTTACTAGGAACCCTGAGCAAGCAGCCTAAGCACTTTACAACTTAATCAAGGGGACAATTGGTCCGATAGTGAGACCCAGTTTACAGGGTTTGTGTGTTTGTAGATTAAATGAAACATCATGTTTAAACTGTTGAAATGCAAGCACGTTGTATACCTTCAATTAATTACAGTTTAATATCATAATCTTATTGGTGCAGCTATTTGTATTCTTAATCACTCGATTTTTATTAACTTTGGGAAGATAATCTGGTACTGATTATTATACCTTAACATTCTAATAGTAAAAAAAAAAAAAAAAAAATTACTGGAGGGTGTGTGTGCTCTTTGTGAAGACAGAGAGAAAGTGAGAAAGAACCCAGCACAGGGACTGGTCACAATGTTATCCCTTCTCCATTTCTCCTTTCAGGAATTTGGGCATGCATGCACACGTGCCTGGTGTGTTTCCCAAGTCATCGGGTCCAGAATTCGAACTTTGCAGTCAGCCATGTGGGATTCAGCTGCCTTAACAACAGTGCGACTGACTGGCCTAATATTCTAATCTTTATAATGCACTGTGAAAATACAGATTTAATTCTGCCTGTACAACCTCTCAATAGGCCAGATCAGCCAAATTATAATCAGCATATTATTTGTAGACCATATTCAGAACAGCAAGCATTTGGATATGTAATGGTACTTGGCCGTGTCATCCTGAGGTGTCCGTTTTCTTTAGAGGTGAGTTTACACCTGCTCTCAGGTTACCTTCTTTCTGGACATGTTGACAAAAGATCTTACGAATTATATCTATGCTTTCATTTATGTCTCCTTCCTCTTTTACTTGTGTGTGTGCGATATATATATATATATATTATATAATTTTTTGGGGGAAGAGAGAGAACATACTGGAGAGTGAGAGAGAAATAGTTGGTTTTTGGTTTTTTTTGGACAGGATTTGTCATGTCATGAACCTCTGTCCCAGCCTCCTAGTCAGCTAAGACCACAGGGTGTGCCACATCTCCCGGGCTATGTGAATTGGGCTGGAAACTGAACCTAGGACTCCTATAGGGTCCCAGTTACTGTAGAGCAGGGTAATGAATTCTCTAGGCAAAGAATCTGAGTCAGGTTGTACTTAACTTTTTGAACTGATACATTATGTATTTTAAGTTTAATTTTTAGCAGATGGCATTATTTACATTATTTCTAAGTTGTCTGTGGAAGGAAATTTACCTTCAAAACTCCTATAATTTTAAAATTTCTAGAATAATGGCTTTAAAATGACTTACATGACAGTCAGCAGGTAGTGGTGATTAAAGTGCTGGATCCCACTTGGCTGACTTTGGTTTGAGTCCTGGATCCTGCAGCCTGAGAAACACGCTGGACATGTGTGATCCAAAAGGAGAACGGAAGAGAGGGGATTGTGGTAGCCATCCTTGGTGGGTGATTTCACTTTCCCTGTCTCTCTCTCTCTCTTTGTTCCTTTCTGATGAGTGCATGTACCTTATGGCAAAAAATATAAAAAAGAAAGAGGGGGAACCAGCAGTTAGCATAATGGCTATGTCGCTGGACTCCCACGTAGTTGACCGCGGTTCACGTCCCGGACCCGGTGGCTTAAAACTCACGCCAGGCACGTGTGCGTGTGTGCCCAAGATCCCAAGAGGAGAATGGAGGAGAAGGGATTGCAGCGTGACCATCCCCCCTGGGGGGTGATTTCTCGCTTTCTGTCTCTATGTCTCTGTCTGGCGAGTGCACGCGCCCTATAGTGAAAACCTCTCAAAAAAAAAAAAAAAAAAAGAAAGAGGAAAAAAAGCTTACTATCCCCCCCAGAGTTTATTTCTTTATTTTTATACATTTATCCACTGTATAACATTACAGCTTATAATATGAATTTTACCAACATGAAGACACTCTATGTTAGTCTAGTTAAAGGTATTATACATGTCATCATCATGTCTGGTAGCTTTGTTTTTCTCACACTCAATTTTCTTCCTATAACATTTAATTGATTACCTTACCTAAATGTTGGTATAATTTCATTGTGTTGATATGACTCTAATTTTTTTTCCTTTGAAAAATAAATTACTAAGCATTTTTAAGTGGGCTAAGATTCATGTTAGCTCTATTTTTCATTAAATATAGACATAAAACAGCATAGAAAAAAATACAAAAGGATTTAAAATGTGGAGATCATTCACTGAATATTATTATTCATAGAAAATGTATAATATAGGGACCAGCAGTTGGTGTAATGGCTATATTATGGACTCCCATGTAGTCAATCGTGATTTGAGTCATGGACCTGGTGGCTTAAACTCATGCCAGGCATGTGTGAATGCGTGCCCAAAAGTCTTGAGAGGAGAATGGAGGAGAAGGAATTGTGGTGTGGCCATCCCCCCTGGGTAGTGATTTCTCACTTTCAGTCTCTCTGTCTCTCTCTGTCTTTCTGGCAAAATCACATGCCCTATAGCAAAAACCTCTCAAGAAAAAGTATAACATATACAGAAATACTCCAGAGAATTATAAAAACATGTAAAGTTTGCCAAGAAGATTAATATGAGAATATCATTTTTTATTAAACACTTATTATAAATTTGTAATTTCACATATTTTATATAAACTGTTGTTACATAACAGTAGGTTTACATGATATATAAAGATGTTATGTAGTATTATATGTTCTAAATTTATGGTGTTGTGATATATATTGGTGTACTATTTAGCTGGAAAAGTGAATGCCAATTTTTTAAAGAATTATTTTATTTAACTATATTTAACTTATTCATTTATTTTGACCAGGGAAGAACAGAGTCAGTGAGAGAGGGAAAGTGAGAAAGCAAGCCACCAGGTCTGGGACTGGAACCATGGTTGGTCATGTGGGAGTCCAATGCCCTTAACCACCATGCCACTTGCTGGCCCCAAATACCAAATTTGATTTGATTGCAAGAATGGAGATATTTCTGGAGTTTTGTGAAACATCATAGTGTAAGAAAGGTTGTGAAACAGATTATTTCTTAATCTCATTCAAACTTTCCAGTTAATAAATACAACCAGACTTTTCATATAGCTGAATTTATTTCTCTCCGTTGGAAATTAGGAGCATGAGTATTCAGTGCAGAGTTATATGAATTATTTGAAGATAATGATGGTGGCAAGAATTCTTCTGTGAATGTGGGTGAAATAATGAAAGCACCATTCAATCACAGAGGCAAAACTATTTAAAAGTGCCCAATTTAATGAATATTTATTTTACAATGTGCTCATCATCCTACTGGGGAAGAAGAAGGACCTGAGGCAAGATGAACCTACCAAGTGAGGGTTGGCTAAAATGAAGCTGGCACCGAAGTGGCTGAGGAAGCATTAGGACATGGTGCACTGAATCAGTGCCTTGACTACTTCCTGTGACCAATCAAGGCCAAGGTGGTGGTTCTGAAGGCGTTTAAGATGGCACCCTGTGTGGGTCTCTAGGTGCGTCCATTCTCTGAGATTCTTAAAGCCTCCTCTGGCTCTCCATCCCTCACAGGGATGAGGAATCTATTCATCCTCCCTCCAGTCCAGAACTACACCAGTTTTCAATTCCCTCCAGCCCAGGACTACACTAATTTACCTGTGTCCAATGGTGGTAGGGCTATGGGCTCTCCACTTTCTTCTAGTCTTGGGGGGAACCTAGGCCTGTGCTGAATAGAATCCTTCTTGTTGTTTTGGAGCAGGGGTGGTGCATTTTGCTTCCTTTGGCCTGCCCCAAAGGATCATCACATCCAGGCATTTCATATACCCCTGGCCCCAAGGTCAGTAAGTGGAGAGAGGGACTGGGAGGAAGTAGCCCAATGTCCTCAGCCCTGGTTATTGTGCTGGGGCCCTGACTCACCATGCTTGATGGTAGCATGAATGAGTGCCATAGGCTTCCAACACACACACACACACACGCACACACACACACACAATTGTGGCTATTTTGAATATGAGTGAGTTTCTTTGAATAAATGATGGAACTGTCAAACAGATCAAAAATACCTATAGCTGGAAGCTCAAAAGTCATAAGTGAACCAAAGATCAATTTTTCAAAATCTCGACAATGCGCTTTTATTTATTTATATAGTAAGTTTGCTTTTTTATTTAAAATTTGCTTTTATTTAAAGTTTGCTTTTATTAAAATTTGGCAGAGGGGGCAATTGCTAGATTTCAATGTCTGATGCTTCCTTTGAATTCTGGAGACTCTGTTACATCCTGTTGTCTTCCAGCATTGGACTGGGTGTCATTTGTCATTACATGGCATTTTTTTCATACATGAATCTTAAGAAAAAAAGTTTTTTTTTAATTTATCTTTATATATAAACATATGTAATAGATAAAGTGCACCCTTGTTTAAAAAAAGATTAAACATTTTCTTGATGGGAGGGTAGCATATTCCTACCTGTTTAATGTGCAGAGTGTATCTTTATTGGAAATATGTCATTGTGAGAAACAGATCTATAATAAAAACTCTAATCCATTTCAGAAAAGATATATGATGAAAACTTCAGTGACATCGAACAAATAATCAAAATTCCAACACTGTATATTTTGGAATGCAAATGAAATAATGACAATGCTGTGGAATGAAATTATGTAATAAATGCAAACATGAACTTGCCATCCTACTTTCGGGGTGGGAAATTCAGAAAATAGGTAAGATGTAGCACAATGCAAAAAGTACATGGCTCAAATAAAAGAAGCATTTTCAAAGAGAATCGAACTGATAGTACTCCCACATTTAATTTGGTATATATAGCTTCATTTAAACAATTTAAGTTAAAATGACATTTTAGTTATGTGGTATCTTCCATTTTTGTTCATTTCTGTTAATTTTACTACTGTGTCAGTAGTGTTTAATATGTGTATTAATTTGCGAGGGCTCCTATTACCATGTACTTCAAACTGAGTAGCTTAAACAACAGAAAGGTACTGCTTCACAATCCCAGAGGCCCTAGGAGATGATCTGTTCTAAATTTCTTTCCTAGTGTCTGAAAGGTCTTTGGTGTGGGGCAGTGCAACTCAAGTCTTCCTGTGCATGTGTTTCTGAGTTCAAATTTTTCATCTTTACAAGGTCTCCAGTCATGTTTGATAAGGGACCCACCTTACTCCAAGAAGACCTCATCTCAATGTAATCACACGTGCATGATTCTAAGTCCGGCCACATTCTGAGGTGTCAGTGGTTAGACCTTCAACCTATGAATTTGGGGGCTCATGATTCAACCTATAACAAAATGAGTGAAGAAAGTTTGATCTAGTGACTCTCATGAGAATAACAGAGGAAAGCATATATTTATATATATATATACTTTTTTTTGGAGAGGTTTTTGCTATAGGGCGCATGTGCTCGCCAGAGAGAGACAGAGAGACAGAAAGTGAGAAATCACCCACCGGGGGGGGTGGCCATGCCACAATCCCTTCTCCATTCTCCTCTCGGGATCTTGGGCACACACACACACACGTGCCCGGCGTGAGTTTTAAGCCACCGTGTCCAGGACTTGAACCGTGGTCGACTACATGGGAGTCCAGTGACATAGCCATTACGCCAACTGCTGGTCCCAGAGGAAAGCATATTTTTATGTGTTAGGTAACACTTTGAAAAGTCAATGGAGACCAGTTAAAATTATTAAGCACAATTGCAACAAATGGTTACTTTTCATTCATTGCTATCAGGGCTAGTCTTCTTCTAAAAATTAAATTCATGATGACACAGTTTTGACCATAAGTAGCTTTCTTGTATTGTTTACCAAGAATCATTCTTTTAAAGGTAAAATATTAAAAATGAAGTAAGTCATGAGCATGATCATTATCATCGTGAATTCAATAACCCGTGTCTTAAGTCACAGTGGGTTCAACCCTTTGTTCATGAATGTGATAGTCTGGTGTTCTATGGGGAGTTTGGATGACAGTGTTGGCACAATCCCCCAAAGGATGCTTGTAAGTGATAACAGACAACAACTTGTTAATACCATTTGAGAGAAAAATCCTTGTCTGAGTTCACTAGAAGAGATTGGATCAAAACTTGGCTTTTTTTATTGGCATTATAATTCATCTGAATAAACATTTTGAATAATTCCCTGCAAATGCATTCAAAAGTAGTTATACAAATATGTAATTTAATTTATTTGGAAAGGAATAACATGTCCAAATTTTCTACTTTGAAATCGGATTCCAGAAATGAATGTGATGGCCTGAATTAGTTTCCAAAAACCAGAACTAGGAAGGCTGAACTCATATGTATATATATTTTTTTCTTTATTTCATATATTATGAAAATGGACTGACACTTTTAGATTTGCCTTTGTAGTTAAAGGATATCAGGCTCAGCTTTATATCCAAGTGAAATATAAGTTCTCACAGGGCTAGGTATTCATTTTTTATTTTATATTAGTTTCACTTTGAAATTAAAATACAATATCGAGTTGAAATAATTTTATATTATGATACGGATTTACATAATAGATTAATTAAAATAAATTCTGTTTGTATTTACAACAGTTGTTTTTCTTAATGATGACGCAACTCACTTATTAATGCACAGGTTTTTTTTGTACCTTTTAAAATTGCATTAAGACACACAATAAATATTTCATGCTTTTTAACATATTTAAAAGAACATTTATTGTATTTGACAGTTTTTATCATATTTTAGAGTATTCACCCATTTTTTCAGTTCTGCTCTTTTATCAAAAGGAGCCCAAGATTCAATTCTTTGTTTATTTTTTAAAATGTTTATCTGTTTCATGCATGAGTGAGAGCACAGGTGAGAGAGAGAGAGAGGAGCACTTTCAACATAATCTCATCGTGCTGTGATCCCCTTTCCCCAGATCCTCTGGAACTAGGGCAAGCACACTCCCTGTGTGTTTCAGGTCTGCTGGGCTGGGTATCTAATCATGTGGTCAGCCACATGGCTTCGGGTGAACATCAGAACTGCAATTCAGTACTCTATAGAACGTGCCACCAAGGCTGGGCCTCTTTTTCCTTGCTCAGTGGTGATGAATAACAGTTCTTAGGGCCAGAAGGTGGTTAAGACACTGGATCTCGCTTAGCTGAGGTTTGAATCCCAGACCTGGTGACTTGAAAATCATACTGGGTGTATGTGTGTGAATTTTCAAAATCCCAAGAAGAGAATGGAGAAGGGATTGCAGTGTGGCCATTCCCTCCTGGAGTGATTTCTCACTTTCCCTATCTCTGTCTCTCTTTGTCTCTTTCTGGTGCATACATGCTTTATGGAAAATAAAAATATTTCTTATATTTAGTAGATTTTTTTTTTAATTTGCTGAAAGGTATGTGTACTTGCTAGAGAGAGACAAGAATAAAAGAGACAGAGATGAGTGAGAGAGAGAGAAAGAGAAAAAGGAAAAGTGAGAAAACCCCCCAGGGAGAATGGCCATGCCGTATTTTCTTCCCCTATATTATCTTCTAAGGACTTTGGGCATGCGTGTCCATATGCTCAATGTGTTTTTCAAGCCACCGGGTCTGGTACTTGAACTGTAGTCAGCCATGTGGGCTCAGGTAGCCTTTACCATCATGCCACCACGATGGCCTTAAGTAGATGTTCTTAAGTATCAACATAGAGAGAAATGAATATATACTAAAACTGCCCAGAAAGGAGAAGTTTTCTTAGAGTGAACTTACCAGCTAACATTCATTTATTGGGTTTTTGGTAAAGTCATAAAACATTTTTCTATGTAAAACATAGAAATATGTAACATAGAAAAGCATAACAGAAAAATGCATCGTGACTTGCCCAACAATAAGAGATCTAAAGATAATATATTTATCGGGAACCAGCAGTTAGTGTAATGGCTATGTCGCTGGACTCCCACGTAGTCGACTGCGGTTCGCGTCCCAGACCCGGTGGCTTAGAACTCACACCGGGCGTGTGTGCGTGTGTGCCCAAGATCCCGAGAGGAGAGTGGAGGAGAAGGGATTGTGGCATGGCCATCCCCCCTGGGGGGTGAGTTCTCGCTTTCTGTCTCTCCGTCTCTCTCTGTCTGTCTGGTGAGCACACGCACCCTATAGAAACTCTCAAAAAAAATTTCCTTTAATTTTAATTAAATAATTTTTAGAAGTTTATTTATTCCATGACAGAGTGACAGAGAATCAGAAAATAAATCACTCCTGATAGGGTCTTCATGCCATGATCTGCTTCCAGCGTCCATTAACCTGGATCCCAGGCAGGTGTGTGTGCCTGGTGTGCTCAGGTAGATCCCAGGTCCCCCATGTGTGCTCACTTGTATTGCCAATATATTACTACCTAGCTCCTAATTTTAATTTAAATAGCACATGTGGCTAGTGAATATAGGAACAGGACAGGTCTAGACACACATCTTTTGTCTGATTCGTGTAAGGTAAAAGTTTTTACCCTTGTTAATGACTCGCTTTTTAAATTTCACAGAGCTTTTTCAAGAATAGAATCTAATTTTGATAAACTTCAGTATTGATGTTTAATTTTAATATTCTACTTACATGTTGCATCCGTATAAATATGGAAGAGATTTTAAGATATTGAACTTTTATTCTGAGATGTTGTGAATTCAGAACTCATCTACTAGTTCTTTGGCTTTGTTTGGCTTTTTCATTCTTTCTTTAGATTTTCTATGTATACAATCATGTCACCTATGAAGATTTGAATCATGGTAGAAAATGCTACAACACTGGTTTTACCAGGATCTTTTGAAATCAAACAATTATATAGAAAAAAGCATTAAAAATACATTTACCTAATTCAGTTACTTTCAAGTAGAAGCCCGAATTCTGATTTTTAAAATTTACTTGAAAGGATATCAAACCAGTTCATCAAATCCTTTGTGTGTCATCTAATAGCTGTTTTGTGTCAGTTATTCAAGGCTCTCCCAGTAATAGGTCTCAAAGACACAATTCAGAAATATGCTGAGTCTGTAGAGTCTCAGTCTAAGCCCAAAAGTATGCTCCAAGTGAGTGAAGACCCTTGACATGAGAAGATTATATGAGAACATAATAAAAAGAGCTGTAGCTAGGGCATTTACAAGAGCTAGACTGACACATTAAATCTCCCAAGACCCGAAGGAGTAGCTAGAGTATCAGCTAAGAATCTTTCTAGGTTACAGCTTTCTCTGCTAGAAAGAACATTATTAAAAGGATATAGAGTTAACAGGTAAATTGGTTTAAATAATTAAGACTAATATATATGAATAATTAATTGCAAAATAATGGTATAGACTTCTAGTTTCATGTAACTCAGATCCATTCTAGCTGCAAAGCCTTATATCTGTGGACTCTAATCTTTAAGAAGTGATAATCTTAGAAATGGATATTTTAAATTCCTTTCTGATATTATATGGATACCTATATACACTTATAGTATAAGCTGTAGGGCAGAAACTGAATCCTTTTCCACTTAAACACTATGGTGGATGCCTCTAGAAAGACAGTAAAAACGACTAAAATATATGATGCTGTGAGGCCCAGTATTAAGTTGCTGCTGATTCTTCAAGTAGTAAACAGTGAAGAATAAGATGTGTAGCTTTTGAAGCAACAAGAGCTATTTCTAGCCACTGGAGTGCCATTTAGAAAATATCTGTTCAATGCAGTACAGTGTGTTGGTGTTTCTCATATATTTTCTCTGAAAACATACCCATGTGGCTGGAGCCCAGGGAAGGAAAGGACAGTGGGACGAGGTGAAGTGGGTGAGGAAGCAAAGAGCACCTTGTAGACAATGAGATGGGGAATAGATCTTATTCTACATATGAGGAGATGCTAAAAAATGATTTTAGTGGTAAAATGACATGGCTGAGCTTGGTTTAGAGGATTAATCCTTTTGGAATATAGAATCAATAATGCAGAATGGACAGGAAAAAAAGAATAGAGTTTTAATAGTTGGTTCCTGAATTGAATGTTTTAAACAAAAACCAAGATAAACTACTAGAACTAAATGTATTCATCAGGAGAAAAATGAAATAAAATGCTCATGGGTTATAAAACTGCAATAGTTGCTTAAAGCTGGTTATACTTATCAATTCACTGATCGAACTATTGGGATAAATTCACTGGAAACTCTTACGGGTGTTGTCCAACTTTAATAGTAGTAAAATTCAGTAACGATTAAGCTCTATTGAGTTGCTAAATTAATAGCATTCGAGTGAGATATGTAGTGGTAAAATCCTTACCAGCTTAAAAAATATTAAAGTTAAAAAAATGAATATCTGGTGATTAATAATTTAGAATATTAAAGCGGAAGTCCGGGTCTCTCAATGTATTTTATTAAAGGTATTTTCATCTTGAGCTTGTGATCATCATCACTGATTATAGTAACACATTTTATTTTATGCTTTTTATACTAATTTTCATATATAATAGTTTCAAAAATTAAAGCAAAATGCCCCCTGTCTTTAATATTGCATTATACCAGGGGAACAGATCCTGTATTATTCTCTAAAATATTTTTATGACTTTGAAGGTGCATTTAAACCCTCTGTGCTACCATATCTAAATTTTTCAGAATAAAGTGGTGTTTTGGAGAGCACAATAGGGGTGAAGGTAAGGGAGAAACTTTTATTCTTTTACTTTATAACCTTCAGAATTGAATTTAAAAAATAAATACACCTGTGATGGTTTATTTTGGGTCTTCATTTGATTGATTGAAGGATAACTGAAAGACTGGTGAAACATTGTGTCTAAGTATGTATCAGCGTTTCCAGGCAAAATGTGTTAAGACAGTCAGTAGATGTAAGAGGAAGACCCGAGTTCAATGAGGGTACCACGCAGTCCGCTGGGAGTGTGGGGTGGGCAGAGAAAATGTTCCATTTCTCCCTTTCTTTTTCCCTCTCTCTCAATGCTTCATTCCAGAGACTGCTGGGAGTTCTGTCCCTACACACTTGCCTGCTCTGTCCCTGCCCTCCACTTGGCCATCCGCAGCATTTGTTTCTGACCACTCCTCCACGTTTAGGAGACTCCGAGTTCTTCAACCTTTGGACTCTGGACTCATCAGTAGCTGCCCAATGGTGCCAGGGTCTGTGGCCTCCCAAGGGTTCCCATAGACTTTGAATTGGAACCTCACCAGCTTCCCTGTTTCAGGGAAGGCAGGCAGGCAGCCTGTTGTGGTACTTCTTGGCCTCTGACCATGTGAGATAATTCCTGTAATAAATCCCCTTTATATGTATACATATTTATGTTTTGTTTCTCTAGAAAGCCCTGATCAATACAAAATCCCTGCAATATTGGAAATTTGGATGACACAATGTACTTTTTTGATGGACTTCCATTAGCTTGTCTGCTCCATTCTGAAATCGAAGCGGGCTAGATTTTTAGCTATTGTACATTGGAAAGGGCCACACATTAAGGGAGGCCAGTTGGGGAAAAATAGCAGCCAGCACTTCTTGGGAAAGGCAGGAGCAAATGGCAGGTCTCTTTACCTTTAGTATTCTTTGGGACCAAACTCAATGGACTAAGAGAATGTACATCTACTAGCTGTAGAGTTTGTTAAAATGGTAGCCACTGTGCTAGAAATCACAGAGCTGTAGGACTCGATTGATCCCATGTATACTGAAATTGAAATAGACAACTGCCAGACAGTATGAAGATGTAGCCTAGATCAGGAGAGATAAGGAAAACAAGCTGACCTCCAAATCCCTGACTGGTTAACTGTGCTGACTCCTTTCAGTAAACTCTGCATATTATGCAATTGAACAGCTTGAACTACATGGATACATCACATGGGTTTTCTTTAATTGTTTAATTACCTTTTGTTCAAAGGAAGAAATTGAACAAGGTGATCCTTAACTTTCTGTTGAACCTCTTTCTGGTTTACTGCGTAGTCTGTGTCCAGCTTTTTATTGATGGCCTATGCTAGTCTACCTTTTAGTTTTGTTTATCCCTCAAGCTTTTAAACAATCCTAAATTTATTATGGGCTCTCAGATAATATTTTTGACTGGTTATTCTAATTCATTTAATATGTTCAGAAGGTACTTATAAATTCAGATGTTACCTGTATTGGTATTTGGTTTGTCTTAACATGTGTCCTAGTGTGAGCCTGCATCACTTGCTGACATCTGAGAGGAAGACCAGGTAACAGCCTCGTTCTAAGTGCACGTTGTTCTCATACATCATTCTCATGCTGTATGCACAAAGTAACTCTATTACAATTTGACTTCACTAATAAGTGTATTGGTAGGAATTATGAAAATGGAGTTGGCTACTGTGGTGGGTATGGCCATGCACCAAAGTTCCTTTCCAGACAGGGAAGAATTATACTTCTCAGCCTCCTTTAAAACTACATCTGGTCATGTGACTTTCTTTGACCAGTGACATCTGAGTTGAAGTGATATATGATTGGTGTATGGCTAAGGCAATTGTGAACATATCTGTTGATATGTGGATGCCATAAATTTTGAGCAATGTGGGATCCTAGGTGGTCCCAGAGAGCTACCTGGATCCACACTAGAATTTCTGTGAGTGAGAAATAACTCTTATTATGAGGTGCCACTGAAGTTTTGAGTTGTTTTGAGAATGGCATGCACTAGTTTAATTTGACTCAGGTACCTAAACCTTTTTGGTAATGATAGTTAATACTATTATTAACACAGTGTTACTTTTTATTTAAGAATATAGGTCCTTTGGGCCAACAGGTGTTGTGGAGTTTAAGTTGCAGGATTCCACATGGTTTGACTTATGGACCTGGTGGCTTGAAGATCACATTGGCTGTGTGTGTGCTCAAAATCCCAAGAGGAGGCTGGATAAGGGACTATGGCATGACATTTCCCTCTCGGGGATAACTTCTTTTTCTCTCTCTCCACCTCCATCTCTCTTTGGTGAGCACAGATGCCCTATAACAAAAACAATTAAAAAAGGAAAAAAAATAGGTTTCTGAATTAAAGTGTCATTTTTATATATTTTATATAACTTTATATGAGAGTGTTAAAATTATAGTGATTCAGAGAATATTTGGGGTTGTCTTCAACTAAATGTTATACAATTTAATATTTACTTTGTCTTAGTATATTTTTATTAACTTGTTATCATGTTTTCCTTAAGTACAATTCTCGCATTAATATGGATTTTTTCAAACCAAACTAATCTCCTCAGAAGCAATTACTGCATTATTTTGTAGAAGTATACCTATAAACTAAAGACGGGGAACATTATGTTATTTCAGTGTTTTCTTTCCAGTGATGAAGCCTTCCCCAGAGCTTCACTCTTGAGCTTTTGACACTAAACCCAGAAATTGAACATCATAGCAAATTCTCAACAAGATCATTATCTTCCATATAAAGCTACACAGTATTATCACTTTAATATAAACACACATGCTTTTTAGTCCTTTGTTTCTGGATGGTTTAATTTAAGTACCCACATATTGCATACTTCCTAATTGCACTTTAATCTGAAATCTACATGGAGAGAAACCACCAAATAATGTTAAAATATGAATCCTATTCACATGTGAGATCTACTATGGATATTATTTTTGGGACTGTATCACAGATATTATTGCTTTATTAGGCTTAGTTACAGTTCATATAAAAAGTCTGAACCTGAGCAAATTGAAACTTATGTAAATTAGAATAGGGGGATTATGTAAAATAAAATTAAGAAAATATCTAACAAGGAGCTTTAACACTCTTGTTCTCTAGGGGCTTTGAGCCTGGATAAGAGATACAGAACAAAAAACAGAAATGTGGAATAATTTTTGAGGCTTTATATGTTTAGAAGTTTTACATAAAATCAGCAATTATTTTATTTCTGAGTAGAAAGATCATAAAATTTAACTCTCAGCATAGTGATCAAACTCAGGAGATGAGAAAGTTAAGATTCATGTGAAAGATTTTATTTTTCTTATCTCTAAATTTCATCTGGGATGAATATCATCAGGGTCTGATCCCGCCTTCCCCCTTACTGGATCTCTGTAGGTGTCTGAATATTGACTGCTCTAGTGAAATGGCTTGTGCTGGGAAGGACATTCTCTGTGGAGCTGATAGACTGGGAAAGAAGATGGAAAAAGAGAGGCTAATGAAGGGCCAGGCCAGAATTACTGGGTTGGACTGAGGTGCTTGCAGGAGTGCCTCTTATCAGAACTCTGGGAACACATGAAATCAAGGTAGTTAGCACACTAGAGAAAAGGGTAGAGTAAATTCAGAAGGTAGCACAAACCATCTGCTTCAACCATTAACAGTAGTTTGCCTATTTGTAAAAATGTTCAGTGGTGGGTACAGGACTCACAGTGATTGGTAAAGAGCAAGGAACGAAAGGAATAAGAGACAAAGAAAAAGCATGAGGGTATACCTGAGACATGCATAGATGCACTCCATCATCTCGTGCTCCCCAGAGCACTGCACGTGGGAATGCTGGAGGGAGATAGACTTGTAGTTTACTGGTTTGTTGTTTGCATGTGTTCCCCCAATTTCATGTACTGAGATTTGGCTGCTATAGGATTAAGTGGATGAAAACTTGGGAACCAGCAGTTAGTGTAATGGCTATGTCGCTGGACTCCAACGTAGTCAACCGCAGTTTGCGTCCGGGACCCGGTGGCTTAAAACTCACACCGGGCGCGTGTGCGTGCGTGGCCAAGATCCCGAGAGGAGAATGGAGGAGAAGGGATTGCGGTGTGACCATCCCCCCGGGGGGTGATTTCTCACTTTGTCTCTCTGTCTCTCTTTGTCTGGCAAGCGCACA
>NW_006160010.1:2456723-2463076 GCF_000334495.1 Tupaia belangeri chinensis
AAGCCCTATAGCAAAAATCCCTCCAAAAAAAAAAAAAAAAAAAAAACTTATTCATCCAACTAGATGTTAAAAGGCCTTAGAGAGGAGATTAGGGTTTCAGGTCATCAGAACAGAGCCTCCATGACTGAAGTCTGGTGAGTTTATGAGGAGAGAGAATAAGACACAGACAAACAGACACATGAATTCCTACTCTGCTGTTTTGCTGTGTGGTCCATGAGCAAGAAGACTCTCACTAGATGTGGTCCCTGGACCTTAGATTTGTAAAGCATAGTTGAATAAATTTCTTTCGTTTATTACTTTATTTCTTCAATGAAAGAGAGAGAAAAAAGCTCCTTCAAAAATATCTTTATACTGCTATCTACCTTCAGTTTCAGCTGACCCTGACCAAGGATATGCACGTGCTGGGGTGTACAGGGAGGCAGTGGTAGGCCAACACAGAACCTTCTCACAGTGAGTCTTTATGTTACTGCTGCATCACTGTTTGGTCCAAACCTCTGTTGTTACCATTTATGTAGTTTCAGGGATTAGCAATAAAACGGATTAGAACACAGGGTATTATTTTATATGTCTATCCATACAGTCTTATTAATGCAGTTTGGAATAATATTTAAGAATTTTGGCTCTAAAGTCAAACTGCCTAGCTTGGTATTCTAGAATCACTAACCAGCTATGGGGCCTTGGGACAGGTTAATTAAATTTTCTCTGCCTCAATCCCCTTATCTATTAAATGAGGATAATAGAAGTAGTACCTATCCCCTAGATCGTGTGATTATTAAATAACGTAAATACACTGCTGGGTATATAAGTAGTATTTGATGTAGATGCTAATCATATTTTATTATTACCATGAAATAAATGCCATTCTTCTGACAGGCAATTAAACAGAAAATGCACCCCTGTACACAGGTCTATTTTTATTATGTGAGTGCTATGGATGTTATGAGCATCAATATGGTTCATGTTTCCATTTTGATTTTGAATTTTGAGAATCTTGGGGAAAATTTACTGGACTTGATACAACATATTTTTAATTAATAAAATTTCTTCTTTTATTTGCTTATTCTTGCTTCTACACCCTGCCTTACTTTCTCTTAGCTAATGCATTTCTCTATGCATCTTTGAATCCTTTGGGGAGAGTAAGGTGATATTGATTTTGGTTGGTGTAGAAGGTTTGCAATGAGCCATGATGAAAATCCCACCAAGTTAGATATCAGAGGTTGGAAAACTCCACAAATCAAGCAAAGGAAGCAAACACAGAGGGAAAAAGAGGTTAGTAAAGATCTTTAAATATTGGAGGATAATAATAATATTGGAAAACAATTCTGGTATCAATGTTTAAGAAGAAGAATGGACAGGACACTGAAATCAGGAAACCAGGTAGGTTATGAAAGATTGTATCTGAAGTTATGAATGATTAGATTCCAGTATTTTTTTATAGGAGTGAGAAAGAGAGGGTAAATGGATGGAGATAAAATTGAATGAACTTAAAAAATTGAATATTTGAGACAAGAAAGTAAGGGTGGTCAGACATGAGAGAATATTTTCCTAAGTAATAATTAATGATTAGGAGGCAGTTTTGCAGAGCTTGCTAAAGGAAAAGCAAAGCATTATTAGCTATACAGGTAACTCTAATTTAAAATCTGTACTTTCAAAGATAAACTTATAGTGTAGTAGTTAAGAGATCCAGATCCCAAAAGGCTGACTCTGGTTTGAATTATGGCTCTAGAGGCTTGAGAAACATACTGGGAACTGTGTACATGCCCAAAATCCTGGCAGGAATGAAGACCGTAGGAAAATGGACTGCAGTGTGACCACACACCATCGGGAGTGATCTCTCTCTTTTTCTCTTTCTATCTCTCCATCTAGTGAATGCATGTACCCTCTGACAATGAATATCTATGTGTGTGTGTGTATATATATATATATATGTGTGTGTGTGTGAAAATTAAAAACTAACAGGGTGAGAGCAGCAGGTGGCATAATGGTTCCATCACTGGACTTCTACATAGTCTACTGCAGTTTGAGTCCTGGACCTCGTAACTTATAACTCACACTGGGCACACATGCATGCATGCCCAAAGTCCCAAGGGGAGAATGGAAGTAAAGGGACTGAGGGACTGTGGCATAGCCATCCACCTGGGGGATGATTTCTCTCTTTCTGTCTCTCTCAAGTGCATGCACCCTATAGAAAAAAAAAAAAAAACTCTTAAAAAAAGTAACGTTGTAACTATAAATCTCAAAAACATAATTTGATTTAATAAAGAAAGTCACATGATCTTCAAAAACAGAATTTGTACTTTGAATAGTTAAAGAAAGAAAGAGAGAATTTTATTACACTAACGGAATTAGCATGTGGGCTCCACATCTTACACCTTTGTGAAAAGCAGAAAATGGGCATAACCTGAAAAATATAGGATAAATTCAACTAGGGCTGATAGATAATAATTGCTGGTCAAACTAAAATCAAAATTTTTTTTTGGTACTAGTTTCATACCTAAAAGAAAAAGAAAAAGAAAAAGAAAAAGAAAAAGAAAAAGAAAAAGAAAAAGTAAAAGTAAAAGTATATAGCATTGACTTACAAAACTGCCCTGGAACAAGCAGGATTTCTGAAGCGATTCCTTAAGACCTCTGAAGTGAGGATAGGTTAGGGCAGAACATCTAGGTCTTTGGATTCCCAATTATTCCCAATTTTCTCAATTGCCTCTTTAAATCTGAGTCACTCATCTCTTTTATTTGTGAAGCTCTTTATGGTAAGATTCAGTTTCAAAAATAATTTTGTAACTAAAAGGATTGGAAGCCATGACTCTGTAATATTCAAAATTTTTGCATATGATGATATTCAAATTAACTACCAGTATCTTTCTCATTTTCTAGCATGAATTAAATTACGTTGTTTTTATGAAAAGTCCTCAGTGTAAAAGTTCCAGTGGATATTTATTTTCATGGTAGGTGGACTCAGTGGTGTGCAGTGACAATTTTATTCAGGCTTCTAGTGTCCGGAGCAGGTAGAGAACAAGAGGTCCTTCTCAACACGTTGAATCCTCCAGGACCTCTCGGTGAGTTACATATCAGACTCTGGGCAAGGTCATTTGGCCCATGGCATTTTTATAGACCATATCATTCTGGAAGCACCTGAGGCACACTTTTATTTTCTCAAGTCCCAAACCAATATATCTTGAAGTGCATAATTACTTCATTAAGGTTTCTGCAGACATTGCAATGGGAAGATTCAAAAATAAGAGGCAGTTTCCTTTGACATTGAGATTTGTCACTCCTGAGAAAGATAAGGTCGGGGGCGAAGTTCTGTGGTTAAATGAAAGATGTAGAATATAAAACCTATTGTAATAACGTTTAGCAGATACAATTGTGTGTTCTCTAATTAATATCCATATGATTTTGAGATGAAAGTGGCGATGGCCTATGTTATCTATTGCTGCAAGACAAGGCATTCCAACAGTTAGTGGCTTAGAACAAAGTAATTTATTACTGCTTATGGTTTTTGTGAGTTAGAAGTGTATATAAGAGATAGTGAAGATGGCCTGTCTCTTTGAGAACATTTCAGGATTCAGCTGTAAAAGCTGAATAATCTCAAAGGATGTCACTCATGTGGCTGATGCTGATATTGGCTATTGACTGAGACCCTAGTGGGACTATCACCTAGGACTTTAATGTAGTCCTTCCATGTGTCTTGGTCTTTCCCACAACAAAGTCAAACACAGAAAAAAATAAAATATATATATATATATATATATATATACACACACACACACACACACACACACACATATATATGATTAAATTCTTCCACTCATTATATAATGAGTGGAAGAATTTAATCTCAATTTTCTTTACCCTGGTTCCTTAAGGTAATAAAGAAGCACGGTATTTTTCAATAAGAACTTTTGGCCCTTCCCCAGTAGCACTGGTAGTGGCATACTGAACTGTAGTGCTAGAAATCATGGCTGACAATGGACTCAGATTGGTCTGAAAACAGGCCAGGTATGTGTGTGTGCCTTACATCCTGACAAGACTGACTGTGGATAGGGGATTGCAGTGTGATGAGACCCTGTCAGCGGTACTTAGCTCTCCTACCTTTTCTACCTCCCTCTTGTGTGTACACATGTGCTCTTTATCATGATTAAAAAATACACATGAGGGGCCAAAGGTGGTGTGGTAGTTAAGGTGCTGGACTCCCACATGGCTGACTGGTTCAAGTCCTGGACTTGGCGGTTTGTTTCTCATTCTTCCTTTCTCTTTCGTTTTCTCTGGTCAAATTTAAGAATACTAAATACATAAAATTGAATGATTCTTTTTTTTATTAGAGTTTTTTGCAGTAGGGAACATGTGCTTGCCAGAAAAACAGACAGAGAGACAGAAAGTGAGAAATCACCCCCCACACACACACCCCCAGGGCGGATGGCCACACCGCAATCCCTTCTCCTCCATTCTCCTCTCGGGACCTTGGGCACATACACACGTGCACCCAGCGTAAGTTCAAGCCACTGGGTCTAGGACTTGAACTGCGGTCGACCACATGGGAGTCCAACAACACAGCCATTATGCCAACTGCTGGTCCAAAATTAAATAATTCTTTAAATATATATGAAGTAAATACAAATAAGAACTTTAGATGATTTAAGTTAAAAGCCCAGTTATTGGAAAGATTGAATAGATTGAATAAAAAAGAAAACCCTGGGCCAGTTCCTTGGCATGGTGGTTAAGGTAGCCATATTGCACATGCAAACTGAGCAGTTCAAGTCCCAGACCTGGTAGCTTACAAACAGGCTGGGCATGTGTGTATATGCATATGCCCCAAATCCTGACAGGATGAAGAGATGGAAGGGAAAGGATTGCAGCATGACCATTCCCCTTAGGGGATGCTTTCTCTTTTTCTGACTGTCTCTGGTGAGTGCACATGCCCTCTGGCAAAAATTAAAAAAAAAAAAAAAAAAGGAAAAAAAAAAAAAAAATATTGCTATGGCGCTAGATGGTTGTCCCTGCCATAAAAGTTACTGACGTGTACTGAAGTCAACTCAGAAAGCAAAACTTCCAAACATTTGTTAACATTCCCAAGAAATTTAGAACTAACCATGATTAGTTCTAGTGAACCTGAATACCACCCTTTTGTTGTAATTCACAGAAGCCAGATGGTTCAGAGTAATAAGAGAAGTGATAAAAATTATAAAGAATACCTTAGATTTACAAATGCCCTTCAGATGAGTTTAACATGCTCTACAAAGTGTCCTCTTAGTTCCTGAACATGCTTGCTCCAGAATCAAAATGCAACTTGACAAGAAGTTAGAGGATTTCACCAGTTGGGAGTATTTAGAGTGCAGGGTGTGCTTGTGTTGGACAAGAACTGGCCACACACCTGGACCTGCCCAGGCGAGCCATTGCTGTGCCAGTGCAGTGGTCTCCGAACACCTCGATGATTTGGGGTAACTGATCTCAAGGAATCGGGATAGTGAGAGAAGTAACTAGTGCTGCTACAGATACCGAAACAGGTTCACAACAAACCCCTGATGGAGACAAGGGGGTGTGTTAGTGGAGAGGCGAGCCATGGGCAGGACGAGGAATGCTGGATGATCAGACCAAAAACATTTTTGCCCTTCCAAAAATGTGCTCTGGAAAAGCAATCGCCTCAGAGTAACAGGTTGAAGATTAAGTCGTGCCTCCCTGGGGCCACTCAGTCATACGATAGTGCACTTGTGGGCTGGAGGGATCTGGAGGTGAGAAGCCAGAGGGAGGCAAGAGTTGGTGAGCAGGGCTGTTATGGGGAGGCAGAATTCCTGCCTCTCAGCTGTTTGCTCTGTAAATGGAAGAAAGTACTTTGCATTCCATAGGTCTCTGTGGATAAAGCCATCACTGTGGAAACTTCTCTGTTAGTTCTTTTTCTTAATGATAAACTTGTACTTCAGGTTTTATTTTTCCATGAATCTTTTTTTTTCTTTATTCATGAGAGTGTATGTGTACATGAGAGAGAGAGAGCAAAAGAGAGAGAGACGAGCATCCGCCATGGGGTCTGGTCACACTGTAATCCCCTTCCTCCAGGCCTCCACCCTTCAGATCTTGGGCACTCGGAAGTGCCTGGCATGTTTCAGGCTGACCCACCAGAGCTGGAACCATGGTTACCATGTGGGATCCAGCCTTTCCTGAGCGGCACCCTCAGAATGTCTAGGAACCAGTCTGAAAACCTCTCTGTTCTTGACTAGCTCACCTCAATGGGACAAAGAGTGGATGCTGCGTGTCTGTGTAGTTGGAAGTTACCAGGGAAGGCAGAGAGGTGACAGTAGTCAGAGAGAAATCAGAAGCCGGTGCTGCTGGGGAAGGAGGGAGCCACGAGGGGCCAAGAG
>NW_006160010.1:2475788-2487737 GCF_000334495.1 Tupaia belangeri chinensis
TATTGTTGTTTTTTTTTTTTTTTTTTTTTTTTTTTTTGAAGAATGAGGCTAATGGGCTAATGTGGGTGAAGGAGTTTTGAGATTGTGAGAAGAGAGAAGATATGAGACAACTAATGTAAAGTTGAAATTGAAATGTGCAGTCATGAGATTTCCCTGAATGATACTAAGCTGTCAGGGGAATGTCCAGGGCAAGCACAATTTTTGGTAGTTAGAGAGAGGTGAATCCATGTGGAAATGAGAAAACTTTGATGACACATCCCTAAGGTTGTTGAAGTCCTGAGAAAAGATGAAGGACTGGTTTGGAAGAGAAGATAGTAAGCCAGGTATTGAAGTCATCAATAAATGAGGCCAATAGAAAAAAAAGAAGAAAAAAGTCAATGAATGAATAAGTTGTATCTACTATGCTTTGAAGAAAGTGAGGTTTTCAAAGGAGAAAAAGACAAATAGAAAGCAGCAGTGAAGAGTAGGAGGATAGCAGGTCCTGAGTTGTCCACGGTACTCCAAAAACACACCCTTCACTTAAGAAGGTGCCACTGGAGGAGAGTCAGCTCTCAGTGAGAAGAAAAAGATGAAGAAGCACTTCAGGAAAGAGGCTCTGCAGGAGAATACAGTAGAAGGTTTGAGGAAGTCGAGGATGGCAGGGCATAAGGTAGGGCCAGATGAAGGGATGTACAGAGAGTTAGGGAAAGGACTCTTACAATGATGGGTGGTGGAGAAAGCTGTGACTTATGATGGTGACTAGATACTCAGGCATATAAAGCACGATGGGGAAAATATTGGGCCGTCAGAAAAGTCATGATGTATTTTTGCATAGAAACAGAATATAAATATAAATATAAAAATATTATCTTCCTTAGTAATTTCTGTACATTCGATTTAATTATGTACAAAAATAATGGAATCAGGGTAGATTTTCCTTTATGCCCAACCATTTCATGGGATGCTTAGTTCCCATCTCTTGAGTCCTGACCTATAAGCTTGAAAAATTCAAGTTAGTCTTTGATGAGAGAGAGAGAGAGAGAGAGAGAGGACAGGCAGAAGTCATTTCACCATTTATAATATACTTACAAAAGTCATAGAACATTGCCTTCAGCATATTCTATTTAATACAGTAGCAAAGACTCACATGAGTTCAAGAAAAAATAATACGGGCTTTATTTCTTGATAGAGATATGTAACTGTCATATTAAAAAAAATCCTTCAGATAGAATATTCATAGGTGCACCTATGTCAGTATGATGAAATATGCTCTTTTTAAAATAATTATTCATTTTATTGATTAATTAATTAATTATCATTATTATTTAATTTGACCAGAAGAGAGACAAAGAGAGAGAGAGAAAGTGAGAAAGTAAACTGCCAGGTCTGGGATTCAAACCATGGTGAGCCATGTGAGAGTCTAGTGCCTCTAGTGCCTTACCCACCAAACCACCTGCTGGCTCCTGCAATCTGCCTTTTTTTTTTTTTAAGGGAATTATTTTATTTAACTTTATTTGTCTATTTATTTATTCATTTATTTATTTATTTACTTAAATTTGACCAGAGAGAGACAGGATGAAAGAGAGAGAGAGAGAGGGAAAGTGAGAAAGCAAGCCACCAAGCCCGGGACTTGAACTGCGGCTGACCATGTGGGAGTCCAGCACCCTTAACCATCACATCACCTGCAGGCCCCAGCAATCTGCCTTTTAAGACAAGTAAAGAGAATGATGAAAAATGAACAGCACATCGTTATACATTATTCTGAGGTGTCGATCAAGCCCTTCCTCTTACTGACTCTGAACTGAACGTGAAAGATCAGGATTCAGACTGATCATGCATATGCAATGGAAAATTCAGGTCAATATCTAAATTAAAACGGTTTTCCCATTGAGGTGAATTTACCTGCCAATGCCTAGAACTGGGAAGACATATCCTAGTGCATTTTTTCTTACTCTTGACAACAGGAGGAATGTATATGGAAAGAGGAAAAATAGGAGAAAGAAAAAAAAAAGAAGAAGTACATTTCTAGCCAAGGTACATTTTCTTTCTGCTGTGGAATCATCCTCATTCTGAGTATATTTGCAACGCTGCCAGATACAAAATGGAATTGAGGGCAGACAGAGTCTTAACAGGTGTTGGTACAAACTCCAAGCTTCAAAGGGGCTTGCGTTTCACTGCCAAGAGGATTGATGCAGATGTACACTTTGGCTTCTTTAGACACGAGTGGCCTAAATTCTCTTTCTTGAGAAAAGTTTGTGAATTTATTCCATGCTAAAACCTACTGTTATCTGACCAGCAAGGCAACATTTCTCCCTTAGACATGGTCTCTTGTCATGAAATATTCAAACAAAAGACAGGCAAGGTTTTGATTTTTAATGATTCCATAAAACACGCTTTGTACTGTGTTTTTGGGTTACTGGTGCTGCAGTTGTTGGATTCAAGAGCCTGACTTCTTAATGTGTGTCTGTCTTTCTCTCTCCTATGTCACTACTCTGAGAGGCTTGTGAAGCTCAGTCTCGGGGCTTTCATACTTGAGAGGGCTGAGCCTTTCCCAGTTACACAGGTAAATCACCTGCAGCTAGGAGCACTCTTCACAAAAGGTGAAATTTATTCCACGCTGTAGAGTAGAAGCTCATCTCTGTAAATAATTTTATTATGCTCCTTTATAAACATTTTGGTAGAAGAAAATTCCTGGTTTAACTCAATAACGTATTATACTTTCCCTGCCCCACGAATTAGATGGATTATGGTGGCAGGTGAGATTGATAATACATAGATCTGTGTTATGACAGCCATTGTTTTAGTGCCAAGCTGAAGAGAAATGCTTCCTTAAATGTATCATTGTATAAAATATTGACCTCGAGAACTTCATTATTCAAGCTGGAAAGACAGTCACTACTTAACAGTAATAAACTGTTTCTGTGTTACATTGAGAATACTTCGGGAAATATGAGAGTTGTCAAATCTCTTGAAAATCCTGTCTTTATAGTACACATGACACTAAAGCTATAGCTGTATTTTCTGCTAATAAAAGCAAAGGCACAGACAGATGTGAAGGATATCACGGCGCACTGACAAGAAACCAAGAAAAATGAAGACCTGGTTGAGGAGTCGGAAAGACACAGGCCAATGACCTTGGAAAGCTTCACTCTTTCGAGATGTTTTTGTTCCTGTAAGAGCAAAGATAATGCTGCATTAGTGTGAAAAATAAAATAAACCCGGGGCTCTAAACCGAATACATTTTATGAAAAACATCCTGAAGTGTCTCTTAACAAAAAGTCACGTGAGATAACATAAAAATAAAAGATGCTGAATACCAGCCAGAATATCTTAGAAAAGAAAAGACATTTTAGAAGGCTCCAAACATGATATACAGAAGTGAAAATGTGTTTTTAAAAAATGACAGGTTGAATAAGGATGCTATTTCTTTCATTTGTTAAATGAGAAAAATCCTTGCCTCCGATTAAGTTTAAAATCTCCTCTCTCCGACTGTAGCAATGTTCATAAAGTTATCTCCCCCTTTTAGGAAAACTGTGATTAATGTGGCTTAAAAACACAAACAAACAAACAAACAAATACCTTATATGCCTTTTTGAATTGTTATTGTTGTAATCTCCTATTTGTCTGGTACCTAAACTACCAAAATTAAAGAAGAATCAGAAGGTTTCTGCATATAAGAAAAATGCTAATTAATGTTCAGTGTGACTAGTCGTCCTCAAGTGTGATGTTAATAATTAAAGAGTATTCATTATAATTGTAGTGACTGGTTTTCTTTCATTCTAAGTTTTGAAATTTGGAAGTCTATGGCAATGCTTACTTATTTAAAACATCAAAACAAGGCTGGCCCATTTCTGCATGGGTTAAGGAAGCCAGATCCCCCAGGACCAAGAGTGGTTTGAATCCTGGTCCTGGAGGCTTGAAAACCATGCCAAATGCCTGTGTGTTCATTCCCAGGATTCCTGATGGGAAGGAAGAATGAAGGAAAGGAGATTACGACGTGACCCTACCCATTAAGGAATGCTTCCTTTCTCTCTCTCTCTCTCTCTGGAAAACCTATGTACCTTCTGGCAATTAAAAAAAAAAAAAAGAAAAGACTATTCAATTTAACATAATAAAAATAGATAATTTTATTTCTAAATTTTTTCAGGAATCTAAAGTTTGTTTTTTAATATATTTAACCAAGATGTATTTATTATGATAAAGCTTTATTTTAAAAATAATACCTACAAGTAACAGTAAGAATTGTGTAATTATTTTTAAAAATAATTATGATAAACTATGAAAAAGTAATTGAAATTTTAATTTCTGGGAATTATTTTCTGATGGCTAGACATAGGAAAAATTTTTATTTTCCATTAAGTAGCATAAAGTTTTCACTTGAAACATCATGCTTGAGTCCTGGCTGCTCCAACAAAGTCAAACATTTAACAAATACATGTAGCTAATACTGCACTATGTTAGAAAAGATTCCATGTCACTCTTCCTTTCCAAACCATTATTCTGATTTTTAATCCTATAATAAAGAGGAATATAGCTTAGTTGCCAGAGATGTTAAAATTTAGTTTTAGGCAAGAAGGAGATACTTAGTAGCAGTGAAGTAGCTGACCTGTGCACTATGTGAGGACCATCCTGCATTAAAGAAGAAACGCTGGGAAACCATAACCGTGACCTCTCTTGCAGATGGCAAACAGGTTTTCCTCAACTACCTTTCCCTTGGGTTACTTGATTTAAAATAATACCATCAGACTTGGTTCCAAGATGCTTTACTTTAGCAGAAGTAGAACCCTGGTATCGAGGGTTTTTCACTTTGTTTTCATTGTTGATTTAAAGACAGTCAGTTGGGACCAGCAGATGGTGTAATGGTTACATCGCCAGGCTCCCAGATGGCCGACCAAGGTTCAAGTCCTGGACCCTGAAATGTGAAACTCACACTGTGCGTGTGTACGTGCATGCCCAAAATTCTAAGAGGAGAATGGAGGCGAAGGGCTTGTAGTGTAGCCGTCCCCCCAGGGGAGTGATTTTTCACTTTATATCTTTCTGTTTCCAGCAAGTACACAAGCCCTATAGTAAATGTGCCCCTAAAATAAATAAATAAATAAATAAATAGAATAAGTAAAATGAATATTTTTTAAAATCTTGTTTTATGAAGATATATAATCCCAATCATGTCCAGTCCATTCTCACACTTACCTGGCATGTTGACATTAAGGTGATAGAAAAAGGTTTCTGTTCAAGTAACAAAATCAAGATCTCTTTCCTTTGATTTTTCGCCACTCACAGAATGCACAGCCTTGTTTTATGCCTTAACAACAGACCCTAGTTCTTTAAATGGCATGCACCTATTCTGAGGGCCAAGAAGAAAATGAACAAAACCATTGGGTTCTGGGGTGAGATTAGAAGTGAGAGAGAAAGGGAGGAAGAGAAGAGATGGAAAGGAACAAAGGAGGGCCTTGTGGGGAAGGGCTGTGGAATACAGTGGAGACACTGCTCTTAGATTCCCACTTAACAAATACTACGGCTTGGGACTTGTGACACAAACTGCAGCCACCCACTGCCCTGTGCATTTTAATAGGGTTGATCTTCTGTTAAGATCCTTTGGTTATAGTCTATAGTCTCTAATGTTAAGGATACATTTCTGGGACTAGACAGACATAATTTTGTCTAGATTAGAGGAGGAAGAAGTAGATTAGGGTTTACAGGTTTTTTTGTTTATTTGTTTTGGAGAGGCTTTCGCTGTAGGGCGTGTGCACTCACCAGAAAGACAGAGAAACAGAGAAACAGAAAATGAGAAATCACACCCCACGAGGTATGGCCATGCTGCAATCCTTTCTCCTCCATTCTCCTCTCAGGATCTTGGGCACACATGCACGGTGAGTTTAAACCACTGGGTCTAGGACTCGAACCGTGGTCGACTACATGGGAATTCAATAACATAGCCATTGTGCCAACTGCTGGTCCCTTGGATTTACAGTTTTAAAGTAAGGGGAAGCAGGGGAAGGAAGAAAGTGCACTGGTTTCCTCTGTGCTTATCTCTTTCATTGGATTTCCTTTTGCATTCAAAGATGAAACTAACAAATTCCTGGATACAAACTAGCACCTGTGTTAAAATGAACTGCATGAGGTGGTGTTCTTAAATCAGAACCTGGGGGAAGAGCATCTGTAAAAAATAGAAATTATGGTAATTAGTCCAGACAAATGTGCAACTCACAAAACCAACATTCTCAGATTGGTTTCTAAATGAAAATGCCAATTTACTGATTTGTACAGACATTGGAAACAGCCCAGTATAATGACAAAACATTGGTGTTCACTGAGCTGGGGATCCTATTCCAAGAATTGAAGCAATTGAAAAACTTAATTAATATTGAAAAATCTGCTCTGTGGATGTCGCTCTAGGAGAATATGTGTTTTTACTCCAACTGACATCCTAAATGATGATTTCCTAACTAGAGTACTTTGAGAGTATGTGTCAGTCCATGGCAAAACCATAGATAAATATGGTGCATTGCCAGAGTACCATTTTTACTAGAAGATTTTATTTTATTTTTTTAAGAGAGATTTTTGCTATAGGGCATGTGTGCTTGGCAGAGAGAGAAGCAAGAAACCACCCCCCCCCAGGGGATAGCCATTCTTCAATCCCTTCTCCTTCATTCTCTTTCCAGGATTTTGAGCAGGCACACACATGTCCCTGGTGTAAGTTTTTTTTTTTTTTTTGGAGAGGTTTTTGCTATAGGACACGTGCCCTTGCCAGACAGACAGAGAGAGACATAGAAACAGAAAGCGAGAAATCACCCACCCCCAAGGGGGATGGCCATGCTGCAATCCCTTCTCTTCCATTCTCTTGGGATCTTGGGCACACATGCACACTCGCCCGGCGTTGAGTTTAAGCCACCGGGTCTGGGACTCGAACCGCGGTTGACTATGTGGGAATCCAGCGACATAACTATTATGCTAACTGCTGGTCCCCCTGGTGTGAGTTTTAAGTGGCTAGAACAGGAACTCAAACCATGGTCAATTACGTGGGAGTCCAGTGATATAACCATTATGGCGTCAGCTAGTTTGGAAGATTTTATTCTTGATCAGGAATTATTAAGCCATTTAAGTATCTTGACATTAAAGCTACATGATTATGTATAGTGTACACAGAGGACTGCAAAATCCAAGTAAATATTTTAAAATAAAACATAAAATAAAATTTCCTTTAGAAGAGAGCCTATATGTCAAATGAAAGAATGTGGTCCAGATTGGATTGTGTAACAAGATTTCGTTGCCTCTCTTCCTAGTAACTACTACTAAGATAGTTTGTGGAGCATCTTCTGGCTGAATGGAAGCTGCACTCTGTATCTCTGTGGTGAGACACACAGACAGGTCCTGTCCCTCAACACACCTCCGGACAAGCTCATTGCTGACCATTGTCCATTTGTGCTCATCTTTACAGCCTCATTTATTCTGTTTTCATTTCACATGTGTAACTTTTCTAAATTTATGGCTTATTTTACATTGATTACATTTTAGGTTGGCTGCTTCCTGATGATATATAAAGGGCACCTTAAGCTCACGAATAACCTGTTTCTGAGTCACGATGCAGGCTGAGTTACTTTATGAAAGGTTTCCGGCTCCATATCTGTTATGTAGATTTCCATCCACAACAATGACATGGAATGGACCGTTTTGTCCTGAGTGTTTTTATATTTCCCATACCCTTGTCTTTACCATGTTTTGACCTAGGTTTTCAGATAACATTGCTTTTCAGCTTTTATTCTTTATTTATCTTCAAAAATATACTTTTTAAATGGGTCTCGCCTTGAAAAAGTCTAAATAGAAGAAAAACTCTTCAGCCAGCCCCATAGCCTATATATAGTTAAGGGACCCGAATTGCACATGTCTTACCATGGTTTGAATACAAGCCCTTATGACTTGAAAAAGATGGAAAAACCCTCCAAAGAAGAAGTAGATGTGTTAATCCATGTACATAATTATTTAGATAAAAAATTATGTTTTAGTCTTTATAAAATCACATCATGTGATCAAAAATCCAAAAATATGTAGCCTAGAGGGCAGCAGTTGTATGAGTTCAAGGAAATGTATTTGTTGTGGTCTTTGCTGTGTATGTGTGTGTATATGTGGTTTCTTAAAAATACTTTTCATGACTGAAATTATGCTCAAAGTAATTGCAAAGTGGATAGTACGGTTAATGAAAAAAGATGGGTAGGAAAGATAGCATAAAGCTAAGTGTGTGTTCTACTGAAAATGATATTTTAGCTGTTTTCCTCTATGCCTCCTCCACCATTTGCATATTATCTATTTACTTCCAATTTTAAAGTCAAGGTAGGTATTCATTTTTGTTTCTTTTTCATTATTCTTATGAGAACGTAAGTTATAGACAAGTGGGACATTTTTTTAATGCTATTGTTACCACCTAGAACACTACTTGATAACTCTCATTACATTTTTTAAAATTAAATTTACTATAGGGCACATGTGCTCACCAGTTAGAAACAGAGAGAGAGAGAGAGAGAGAGAGAGAGAGAGAGAGAGAGATAGACAGAGAGAGACAGAGAGAAAGTAAGAAAGCACCTCTCATGGAGGATGGCCATGTAACAATCCCTTCTCCTCTGGTCTCCTCTTAGGCTTTTGAATGTGCATGCACATACACCTCGCTGTTTTCTAAGCCTCCAGGTTGGGACTTGAACTGCATATTCAGCCATGTGGGATTCACCACACCACTGGCTGGTCCAGCACATATTTTTTTTTAACTTCAATACTATTGACATTTCCATCTGGAGAAGTCTTTGTATTTTTCTTTTGATGGTGGTAACGGTGGGAAGGTAGTGGCTGTTCTGTGCTCTGTCAGATGTTCAGCAGCCTCTTAAGTCCCTGCCCTCTAACATCAATAAAAACCGCTCCCATTCTCCCCAAGCAAGTTGTAACAAAGAAAACTTTCTCCAGACATTGCCAAAATCACCAGGAGGAGGGTGTACAGTAAAAATCACCCTTGATTAAAAGTCACTGGTTTAGTAGAAGTAACAGATCTAAGCCTGATCTCCTTCCCTTGTAGAGACATAAAAAGCAGAACCGAAAAAACTAGCTTAAAGGGCTAGTGGAAATTCACAGATAGACCATATACTTTTACAGTGGTTGGAAATGCTATAGGACTAAGGCAATACAAACCACAAATGCAGGCTGAAGAATAACCTGGACTTATTTAGAATGCTAACATTCCTAGAATGCTGCAACTCTTTGTTCTAGAGGTGATGCTTTAACAGGAATACCTGTGGCTATTTTAACTCTGCTCATGTATTTTTTTCTGTTCAGTTGAACCATTGCAGAATATCCATTCTCCAACTCTTTAGACAGGGTGGTGCTCTCATACTTACTGACAAAAAAGACAAAACAAAAACAAAAACAAAAAAAACAAAAACACCCTACCATGAGAGGTCATTCTAAGCAACACGGCTTAAATACACATGCATGTGCCCTCTTCTCACTTGTTAAGTTCTTGGACAACTTTTTACTCTTCGAGTTAGTGAGAGATTAGTATATGCAATTACAAATAAACTGAGGGTGTAAGAAAATTTTACTGGGGCCAGATAGTGGTGCAACAGTAACGGGAACTCTCTGTGACACTGACTTACATTTGGAAGGTTCCAGTTCACGTCTAGAGATCTCTCTGAACATGACCTGGGGCTGGCTAAAGCTGGGAGGATATCACAGCGTGACGACTTTGTTAGAGTGCCTGTCACTCTGCCATCCTTTCTCTGTCTCTTTTGTTCATGAAACACACACACACAAAATTAAAAAAGAAAGTTACAAGTATTAATGACTGATAATCTATATGAAACAAAGACAAAAAGAAAACAAAACATTTATCAAAGCCTACTAAGTTACACTTGCTTTATTCACATTATCGTATTTAAATACTGCAGTAAAGTTGTTTGTCTAAGCTCAAATAGCAAGTAATGATGCATTTAAAATTTGAATCCAGGTCTACTTTAAAGCCAAAGTTTTACCACCTTATCAAGGACATGAGGTAGCAAATAATGTTTCGTAATTACAAAGTGATGGACCCCAAACAGTATTACTTTAATCCCACTATGATACTCTCAATATAATAAACACTTCAGCCATTAAAATATTAATGTGTGCAATTCCACTTGGCACTAACAGATCAAGAGTAGACCAACCAAACATTGTTTGTATTTTGCTTCAGCCTTTTTCTATTTATGTAATCTAAGCACAGGCAAATCCATGCAGGGATCTATCTAACTATATTAATTTATGGTTGATTTAAACATTTTGTCTAGAATAATATACTGCCCTACCTTTCTTCCTCTTTATTCTTTTCTTTAACTCTTAGTGAGAAATTAATCATTCATTTATGTGCCATTCATTCATTTATGTACATTTTATTAACTCAAGTAATGCATTAATTTCTATAACCGACTAGGCAGAGATAAGATTTTAAACCTTTGTAAGTAACCTGAGGGTGAAAGAATTTAGCTCATCTCTTGAAATTTATCAGCTAAGGCAACATCCACATTATAAACTAGAAAAGTGGAATTAATTTGGTACTCTTCAGACATGTGAAAACAAAGTTACAGCTATTACATGTGCATCTATCCAGAGGTTATTTGGAGATAAAGTACAATAACAAAAAATAACTAAGGAGTGGACTATGGTGCAGCAATAATTCAACAACCTGTGAGACTGGCCCACATAGGAAGGTTCCAAGTTCATGTCCAGGGACCTCCTTGAAAATGCTGGACACACAAGTGCCTAAGATCCAGGGCTAGCTGAGGCCAGGGATGGATGATCATCATAAGAGGACCCTGTTGAGCATGCCTGTCTCTCTATTGTTGTATACCTTTCTCTTCATCTATCTGTCTCTCTTGCTCATGGTAGAAAAAAGAAAAACAAAAACAAAAAAACAAAAACAAAAAAACCTAAAAATAAAAAGCAGACAGAAACCAACAGGTGGCATGGTGGTTAAGGTGCTGGACTCTGACATGGTCAACCATGGTTTGAGTTCTGGACTTGGTGGCTTGAGAATCACACCAGGCACATGTCTGTGCATGCCCAAAATCCTGAGAAGAGACTGGAAGAGAAGATATTGCAGTGCAGTGTGGCCATTGTTTCTGAGGGGGTGATTTCTCACTTTCGTTTTCTCTGTCTTTCACTGTTTCTCTCCATTGAGTACACATGTCCTATGCCAAAAACCTAAAAAACAAAAACAAAACAAAACAAAAAACAGACAGTAAAAATTTTATGTTTAAACAATTTTTTCCAAGTTCTTCCTCTTCCTATGTATTATTTAATGTTTTCGTGTGAAAAATAAAAAAAAAACTAAGGAAACATGCATAGGATGATCAATTTATGTTTTACATTTTGTTGAGATTATAGGCTGTGGTATTTGCTGATTTATGATATTTCTTGTAGGTCCCTTGATAAAGCATCTTATTGCAATTAAATGAGTTTCAAGGGGCTGACTTTACAAACTTCCTTGTTTTAAGGCTCTGACACTCATTTTCTTTTTGCTGACTCTGATTCTCGTATGGTGCCAAATCCATATCAATTAAACCAAACCATCTGACTTTTGTAAAAAAGTGTTTTAACAAATATGTTCACAGGTGGCAATAATTTAAACATTTTTGTGATTTATAGGTTTACTCTTTCAATTTTTCCAATGTCTTTTCATCATAATTTTCCACCAGTTTGAAATTTTAAAAATCAGTTAAGTATTTTGCAGGTTTATTACAGCTTCATTTTATATCCTTATCTATCCCTGTATATATTTAGTCAGTTAGTAAAATATTGATGTTTTCAGTATTTTTAAATAACAGAGATATTTGAATTTTGTTGGGGATTAAGAATAATCTCATATTTGGGACCAGCAGATGGTGCATTGATTATGTCATTGGACTCCCACATTAATGACTGCAGTTTTTTTTTTTTTTTTTTGAGAGGGTTTCG
>NW_006160010.1:2487772-2496025 GCF_000334495.1 Tupaia belangeri chinensis
AGAGACAGAAAGCGAGAAATCACCCCCCAGGGGGGATGGTCACTCCGCCATCCCTTCTCCTCCATTCTCCTCTCGGGATCTTGGGCACGCACGCACACGCGCCCAGCGTGAGTTTTAAGCCACCGGGTCCAGGACGCGAACCGCGGTCGACCATGTGGGAGTCCAGCGACATAGCCCTTACGCTAACTGCTGGTTCCCCTGATTGCAGTTTGAATCCTGAACCTGGTGGCTTGAAACTCATGCCGGGCGCATGTGTGTGCGTGCCCAAGATCCCAGAAGAAGAATGAAAGAGTAGGAATTGTGGCATGGCCATTTCTCCTGGGGTGTGACTGCTCACTTTCCTTCTCACTCTCTCTGTGAATGAGAGCCCACATGCCCTAAGGCAAAAACCTCTAAAAATTTAATAATAATAATCTGATATTTTAACATACTTTTGAAATTGGTTGAAACTATCAGTGAAGTTTCTGTTTAAATATTTTGGTATGAACAAGGTATCTGTGAATAACCTTGACTTTCTGGCAGGGATATTATTTGTATATGATGTGTTCTAATTTTCAAACTCATATCAGAAATAGAGGCATGTCTGATGAAGATTTCTTTTTTTTTTTCAAAAACTATAGCAATAGTCTGATAGAGGCATTACATTCTTGTAGACACTGCTTTTGTGTTTTTAAAACAAAGGACATAAGGAAAAAGGAAGGCTCTTTCTACTTCTGTTGAGATAATCCAAACACAAATGGACATATATATTAAAAATTCTATCTTATTGATTTATATTATATTTGTAATCGATAGAAATCCCTGTACTCCTCTGAAATTCTGGTAGAGGATGGACATCAATTCTTGTTTTTAGTGCTTATTTCCAGAATGTTTATCACATAATATTTTGTGTCATCACTGGCATTTGGGAAGATGTTGAGATTTTATCAGATAGTAAACACATGATATTATAAATCAAAAGTTTAGTTACAGTCTTCTAGACATTATTCAGATATAAATGTAATAACTGTATCAATAACAACTCAACAACAAAGGTTAAATTGGTGCATTCCAATAATTTCATATTTCACAAAGTAGGAAGGATATTAGTTTTACCTTGTGCTGATATACTTGTCCATACAGAAAGCTTTATGTCCTATTTTCAACATACTGCTGAAGTAGATAAACTACAGTTAAGAAAAACATTATAGTGAAACAGTTGGATAATACAAGTGGCTATCAGTCCTGTGTACATACTAGTAATAGTTATTTTTATCTACCCCTTCATTCCTCCCAATAGTTCTACAAAGAAGATATTATTGTCCCCACTTAAAGAGAAGAAAAGAAAGGCCTCTAAAATGTAAATACTATTATTATCTTGTTTTACTCATTGGCAACTTGCTCAATAGCACTTAGCTAGAAAGCAGAAAAGCTGGTCTCTGAACCCTGGGAGACTGACTCTAGAAATGGCAAAACCATCACACTCTCAATGATGGAGGGCTTAGGAATGTACATCAATTGAGCAGAAGGAAATAATTGCTGATAAGTTGTTTGCGGAGAAAAAGAATTGATATGAATGAGTCAAACTTGGACTGGAGTTCAGCTAAGATAAGCTTTACAATTCCTTCTAGTCCTGGGTTTCTATGATTTCTAAGAATTTATTTTATATTAGCTCAATAAAATATTATTTGCATTTTTCTCCTTTATTTACTTACTTTTTCAAGCTTACACATCTCTTTGTTCATGTGCCTCAGGTATTCCTTGGATTACCAGATGCAGGTGAGCTGTATACCTTGTACAAGACTGCAAAAGGATCTTTTCTGATCTCTCTCTCTACATATATATTTATATATATATAAATTCCCTGTATACCCTGTATATTCCATGTCTTAGCAATCATGATTAATGTCACAATAAGTATAGATTCACAGGTGCTTTTCTGACTGAGCGTTCTCCTGTCCTTTGGGTAGATACCGAGGAGTGGAATTGCTGGATCTCATGGTAGTTCTATTTGAAGGTCTTTGTGGAAACTCCATATTGTTCTCCACAGTGGCTCGACCAATTTACCTTCCCACTAAAGATGTAGGAGAGTTTTCCTTTCACCACATCCCTGCCAGAACTTATTATCTTTTTTTTTAATCTTAATTTTAGTTGATAGTTTATATATGTGTGTGTGTGTGTGTGTGTGTGTGTGTGTATATATATATAAATCTCGTCTTTAAATCATGAGAACTGTTTGATTTAACCAACCTCTAAAGATGGTAGGCCTTGGTCATGGCTTCAGACTCTGGAATAATATCTTGTATTATTACAGAATAATTTATTCTTTCCACAAATATCATTTAAAAGCTTAGAAACTGCATAAAAATGAATTTAGAGAATCTGAAAGATTTTTTAAAATGTTGAAGATTCTTTAAATGTATCAACTGCTTCAAGAGTAAAAACAATTGAAATTATTCTGATAATTTTATTTTATTAGGCTTCTTAAAATATTGATAAGAGGCTGATGATTTTTCTTCTTATCAGTAAAGCAAATGTATGTGTTTGTACAATTGATATTTATTAACTTTATATTCAAGAAGAGGAAGAGAAGCAAAAAGTTATAATTTCAGCAAGTATTTCTTAAAGACAAATAAAACTGAAGGTTTGGGATGTTAAAATCATGTCAGAGACCAGCAGATGGCATGGTGGTTAAGACACTGGACTTCCACATGGTTTACCATGGTTCGAATCACAGACCTGGCAGCTTGAAAAACACATGTCTGTGTGCATGACCAAAATCCCAAGAGGAGAATGGAAGAGGAAGGATTGCAGTGTGATCATCCCCCCAGGGATGATTTCTCACTTCCCCCCTCACTTTATTTCTCTCTTTCTGGTAAGCACATGAGCACTATGGCAGAAACCTTTAAAAAAAAAAAAAAGTGACAGCAGAGGATAGAGTCTATGGCGCAGCAGTTAAGAGCTGCACGGAGGCAGCTGAATCCCACTTGGCTAGTTTAAGGTCAAGTTCCATCCCCACTGGCTTATCACCAGGTATATGGACTTGCCTTTGGATTAATAAGGATGGGGAATTGGAGTAAAAAGGATTGCAGAGTGACCAGGCTCCATTTGGGGGCAGCTTTCTATGTCTCTCATTGTCATGCTTGGGCATAAGACTCTGACATCTTCCCCCCCCTCCCCCCGTTAAAATCATCTCAGAGGAATAAAATATCTTAGAAATTAAGGATGCTGGGACCAGCAGGTGGCGTGGTGGTTAAGGTGCTGGACACTCCCACATGGCCAACCATGGTGTGAATCCCAGACCTGCTGGCTTGCTTTCTCACTTTCCCTCTCTCTCTCTCTCTCTCTGTGTGTGTGTGTGTCTCTCTCTGGTCAAATTAAAATAAAATAAATGAATAAATAAAATAAAATAAATAATTAAAAAAAAAAAGAAATTAAGGATGCAAGTACCCAAGAGGCACAGAAGTAAGGAGAAGACAGGAACATTCCTGGTTCTTCTTGGACTTTCTTACTGCTTTGTTCTTTGGTCCAGAACAGCACAATCAGGTCTCTGATTTAGCTTTGGGATCAGCTCACATGAGAAGCAATATTTTTGCAATGAAATATGAATTATGTATTTAGACCATTACATAGCTTATTTGACATCCTTCAGGGAGCTATGAGTCCATCAGTTTGTTTGTGAAAGCTAAGACATGGGTCCTGCTAATAAGTTTATAGTATTCTTAAAACCTTAATTTTAGTTGACAATTTAAAACTTAAAGTATTGAATATATCAATTCTTATGGATCCTAAGCTTTGTTGTTTACTCAAAGGTTTCCTTAAATTATGTACACATTTCATTTTTTTTTCCTTCTTCCTTTGATCATGCTATCAAACTCTTTATCTGTTTTTTACTTACTATTCCTGGGAACTTCAGTATATTTATGCTTTTGTATTTTGATAGGCAGATGTTATTCTTCAAAAAATAAAAAAGCACTAGTACCATATAAATATTAAATATAGTTTTCAAAGTGGTTTTATAAAATGATGATATGGCAGATCAATAAATGTTTTCTAAATGTCTAGCTTTTAAACTTTCCAGACTTATGCAAATCTCATAAATGGTTCTTTTTTGTAAATCAATACCTAATTTTTGTTACAGTTGAGGAGAGGTTGCACATAGGCATAAGCTTTAATCAAATTGTTGGTTATATATTCTTAAAAATGTTTTCTCTATACTATTAGGTATTCAGGAAAGTCATGATACATTTTTGCATAGAAAAATATGTCATGACTTTCCCAATACCTAATAGCTGTCTCTATCTATGATTTTTTTTCAAAGAACTCCACCTATATGTTTTTTCACTTTAGAGGGGACCTATCATTTATTGGCATGAATGTCTAAGGTACAATGAGAATTTACTGAGGAAAGTACAGAGAGATAATGAGATATCATTTTAGAAAGAAAGCAAGAAATGCCCATATAACAAACAATAATCCCCAGAACTCTTTTCAGTAGATTCCTAAAACTCTCAAAGGATAAAGTAACAGATTGTAAAACCCAGGCCTATCAGGTTTTTAAATTTTTTAATTATTTATTATTATTATTCATACATTCAATCACTATACATCATTTATATTGTAAAGAGAATTTACCCAGCATGATATATACCTCAGACCAGCCCAGTTGGGAATACTATACCTGTTATCATCAACAGGTAATATACCATATCTGTGTCCCACAAATGTCTTACCTCTCTATTTTTTCCCCCAATTTTTTGTCTGCACTCTTCCCCTCTCCCACTGTCCTTCCTCTTTGTTCCCGGTGTCCAGAACAATTTTTGGTGCATTTATGTCCTCTAGTCTTTTGGTTTCTACCATAGAGTGCAGACACTTGGTATATGTTAAGTGGAGACACAATGTCTCTCTTTCATAGCCTGACTTGCTTTACTCAGCAATAAATCTTCCATATTCATTCACTCTCTATAAAATTCCAGGGTATTGATTTTTTCTTTTTTCTTTCTTTCTTTTTTTATGTCTGAATGGTATTCCATGGAGTACATGTACCATGCTTCTTCAATCCATTCATTGTGGACATTTGAGTTGGTTCCAGGTCTTAGCAATTGTGAATAGTGTCACAATACATATAGATACACTGGTGCTTTTCTGACCGAACATTCTACTGTTCTTTGGGTAGATATCTAGGAGTGGAATTGCTGGATTTCATGGTAGTTCTATTTGAAGGTCTTTGAGGAAACTCCATATTGTTCTCCACAGTGGCTGGACCAATTTACATTCCCACCAAGAATGTAGGAGAGTTTTCCTTTCCTTTCACCACATACCTGCCAACACTTACCATTTTTTTTTTTTTTAAATCTTTGCCATTCTGACTAGGGTAGGTGGTAACTCGTTGTGGTCTTGATCTGCATCTTCCTTATGATGAGGGATGTTGAGCATTTGTTCATATGCTTTTTGGCTGTTTGTATGTCTTCCTTAGAGAGTTGTTTATTTAGCTCATTTTCCTATCTTTCAATTGGGTTACTAATTTTCTTCTGCATAAGACACTTGAGTTCCCTGTGTATTCTGGTTATTAGTCCCTTATCTGAGGCACAGTTTAAAAAATAATTTCTCCCATTCCAAGGGTTATTGATTCACACTAATTACTTTGTCCTTTTCTGTGCAGAAATTTCTTAATCTGATGTAATCCCACTTGTCTATTTTGGGGATTATTGCCTGTGTTTTGGGGATCTTACTTAAGTCTTTTCTACCCCAATGTCTACCAGAGTTTCTCCAGTGTTTTCCACCAGTAGTTTTATAGTTTGAGGTCTTATAGTTAGATCTTTGTTTTACGCTGAGTTGGTTTTTGTTAATGAGAGATAAGGATCCAGATTCATCTTTCTGCAGGTGGATACTCCGTTTTTCTAACACCATTTGCCAAAGATGTTTTCCTTTTCTCACTGGATTGACTGGTACCCTTTGTCAAAGATCAATTGGCTGTATATTTTGAGGTTTGGCCTATCTGTTTTTAAAACTTTATATAATTGTTTAAAGTCATTAAGACTTTTGGGCAAAGTGGGAAGTTCAAATCTGGCCTAAAATTTAGGTTAATTACATTTTCTCACAAGTTTAATTGCAGTTTTAATCAGAGAAATACCAATTTCAAGTTGGCAGTTGGTTCAGCTGGAACTACTCAGTAATTAAGCAGATATAATGCTCTCCAAAGCTATACAGACAAAACCAAACAAAAATATTTTTAAAATGGTTTAAGAAAATTCAACATTTTATGTAGTAACAACTGTTTTTAATTTGTAAAAGTTTTAGAGAATTGCATTTTTGCCTACAAAATTCTAAGTGTTTGTAACACGTAATTTGTAAAATGATCATACATATGATTTTCAAATGATATCTTTCATATTTAATTGTGAAAATAGATTCATTTAATGTTTACAATGGAGAACAATATTCACAGAATAATTTTTTTGCCTTTTTAAGAAAATCTCAAAATGTATTTTTACTAGGTTTAGAAATTTTATAGCATTGTGGCAAATATTATTTTGTGTTTTTAAAATGAATTCATTTAACACCTGCACTATAAAACTATTTAGTTCATAATACACCATATCAATTCAAAATCATAATTGTACATTTATTATCTACCTTGTTTTTATGTCTTAAAACTTCTTTTCTAAATACTTGTATGCCCAAACTGTTGATGTCTCCTTAATAGCAGTGATGTCATCATTTCTCTCAGTAAAATAGTTGAAAAGAGGAAGTATAGTTCTGGAAATGGATCATTGAGGGAGATGTGTTATGATGTGGATCACTTCAGGTTGTGCTGAGTTGGTGTTTTAGGAGGTTCTTTCCTCCTCCAAAGGGTGGGCTAAACAGAGGCACAGGAAGTTGAAAAAGACACAAGGCACTGATGTCGTGCTTATTGTTGAGTTTAGATTGGGCTTACAAAGTCCATAGCAGCACTAGCAAGTGCTTTCTCCTTTTCAGAACTTATAACATGCATGGAGAACATTCACAGAGTGCTTCTTCCCTCTCAGAGATCACAGCCAGAGCTAAGCTGAGCATAGCCAAGACCAAGCCAAACCAAGGCCATCAGGGCTTAGCTAGCTAAACTGAGGCAGGACTAGCTAGCTGACTGTCCAGGTGCTTCCTTTCTCTTAAAGGGGCTGTAGACAATAGTGGCTCATTTCCAAATCAAACTGTTGCACACACACATGTGCATTACATTCAAGGGCATAAAATAGCAAAGTCATTATTAGATAACAAGTGTACAAGCAGAGTAAAACTAGTAACTTAAGTTATTTACCTGTGACCTTCAAACATGATAAAACAGGAAATAAGAGAACCAGTCTAAACCATCCTGACTCCATTTGCGCTACAGTTGGTCATATGAAATATGAACAAGGACCAGCTGTGATTGTTCAGATGGTAGGGCACTGCTCTGATATACTAGAGCCATGTGGGAGATCCTGGGTTTGGTCAACAGCCTGAACATGCCAAGTGTGCCCAATGACCTTGGCTGGTTCGAAAGACTTGGGAGTGGAGGGGATCACAATGTGGTGAAACCCTGTCAAGAGTTTCTCTCTCTTTCAAAACATACATAAGCTTTGTTTAAAAACAAAGGTACAATTGATGCTGATGATATGAAAAAAGTGATAATAGAACTGATTTGTACTATTTCTATCAACAAATAACTGATATTTCTTTTTTTTTTCTTTTTTGGAGAAGTTTTTGCTATAGGGCACATATGCTCACCAGAAAGACAGAGAGAGACAGAGAGACAGAAAGTGAGAAATCATCCTCCAGGGGGGATGGCCGTACCGCAATCCCTTCTCCTCCATTTTCCTCTCAGGATCTTGGGCACACATGCACACACACCTGACCTGAGTTTAAGCTGCCAGGTCCAGGATTCGATTCACAGTCGACTACATGGGAGTCCAGCAACATAACCATTATGCCATCAGCTGGTCCCCAAATAACTGAGATTTCTATCAACATCAAATTACTTCTATGGGGACCAGCAGTTAGTGTAATGGCTATGTTGCTGGACTCCCACGTAGTCAACCGTGGTTTGACTCCCGGACCCAGTGACTTAAACTCATGCCGGGTGCATGTGCATGCGTGCCCAAGATCCCGAGAGGAGAATGGAGGAGAAGGGATTGTGGCGTGGCCATCCCCTCTGGGGGGTGATTTCTCGCTTTCTATCTCTGTCTTTGTCTGTCTGTCTCTGTCTCTCCAGTGAGTGCATGCCCTATAGCAAAAAAATCTCTCTCTCAAAAAAAA
>NW_006160010.1:2496049-2500800 GCF_000334495.1 Tupaia belangeri chinensis
AAGAAAGAACACACATGGCAATTCAAATACGTGCAACTATGCATTTGTCTCCAAGAAGTCCACTTATGCTTAAAACATACAGAAACAAGATTTCTGAAGAATTAAAAATATTCATTTGGAAGAGAGAGACAGAGAGACAGAAAGCGAGAAATCACCCCCCAAGGGGGATGGCCATGCCGCAATCCCTTCTCCTCCGTTCTTCTCTCAGGATCTTGGGCACGCACGCACATGCGCCTGGCGTGAGTTTAAGCCACTGGGTCTGGGACGCGAACCGTGGTTGACTACGTGGGAGTCCAGCGACATAGCTATTATGCTAACTGCTGGTCCCTAAGATAAATTTTTTTATTCTTAAAATAGAAAAACTTTTAAATCAGGACATGAGATGCAGAAGATTTTAAAAACAATCAGAAAGTTCTTAATGGTAAAAATAACGACAAAAGCCTGAACTGAAATAAAAACTTAATTTAAAATGTAAGCAAATACATATGAACCATGATGCCCATAATAGTGTATCTAAAATCTTAGAGATTATATTTTTTGTTATATGTCTATGTGGATAAGGGGATTTCACAGTTTATTCATATAATTGTATACTATACCAAAAATAATATTAAAAATGTAAACATAATAACATTTATAAAAACATTGTGAGATTGCTTCTTACCCTAGAAGTCAACTAAAGCAAACTTAGTAACTTTTTAGTGTCCTCAGAATTCTGATTCTCATTATTTTACTCTCTTTATCTGAGCTTATTCTAAAAAAGGACCCCAAAATAAATATATCTCTCTAATTGTGAAACTGGTATGCAAACATCTATTGATAGCTGTTCTTTTTGAAGTCTGCTCAGAATTTCAGCCACTTATGGTTTTAAAATGACAGACATAAATACACTATTCTCAGGAAATTGAGTGACTTCACTAAATTCTATTAGTATTCATAAAATAACTCGGTAAACTTATCTGCTAATGTATATAAGAGAGGCAGGTGTTTTATTTGCATTACTTTGAGGGAATATCAACTATTAAGAGTTCTGTAACTTCTGCTGAAAACTCAGAACTGAAAATAAAATAAAATCATGTCAGTTTTAATGAGTACAATGGCCCAACAGGATGACTTCTACCGTCAAGAGATAAAAATTCTTTTCTTAAATGCATTGGCATCACACATGCCAATTGGACAAAAATAATTTCAAACGTTGATATGGTTCCATATTTAAATCTATTGACTTTAAAATGTACAGCATGAGTCAGAACAACTGGTGCTTTTTCTTTGTAGCATTTAAGCCAGAAGCCTCTGCAGCTAGGAAAATAATTCTGTCCTGGGTCATGTCCCATTTTCCCCCTCTCCAGAGTTTTAAGTAGAACTCTTGTGGATAGCTCATGAACAAAAGTTGAGATGTTGTATCAGCCAGTGATTTTTATGAAGCAACTTTGTGAGAAAAAAGTCATGTCATAAATGAATACGTATTTGTGTTGAATAATTTTATGTTGTCCTGTAAAGAACTAGTGGTCAGGGACCAGCATATGGCATAATAGTTTAATAGTTGCATCGCTGGACTAACATGTGGTAGACTTCAGTTCAAGTCCCGGACCCAGCAGCTTAAAATTCACACCACGCACATGTGTGTGAGGACCCCAAATCTCGGGAGGAGAATGAAGGAGAAGGGATTATGGTGTGGCCATCTCCCCTGGGGGGGTTATTTCTTGCTTTATGTCTTTCTCTCCCTCTTTCTGGCGAGTGCACGTGCCAGAGCACGCGCTCTCTAGCGAAAACTTCTCCAAAAAAAAAAATAAATAAATAAATAAATAAAAAATAAAAAAGAAAAGAAAAGAACCAGTGGTATGAGTTATAGACAGAATTCCTTTTAACATATAGAAGGATGAAGGAAGAAAATCCTCTTATTAGCCACTGTCTTCTTTTACAATACCTATTAAAAACTGTCTGGGTCCAGCTATGTGGTACAGAGATGATGAGGCATTGAGTGGTTAGAGAGAAGCTGGATCTCACATGACCACTGCAGTTTAATCCCTGGCTGGGTTCACTTGAAACCCCTTATATATATGTGCAAATGCCTAAGATCCCAGGAGCTGGTGAATGAAGGAAGAGGGATGAATATGAATAGACCCTGTTGAGGGCGCTCCTCTCTCTGTCTCTGTCTCTCACATGTGCAAATGCATGCACTCTATCATGAGTAAAAAGAAAAAAGTTTAAAATTTATTTCTGTTAAAACATAATTTTTAACAGCACAGGTATTTGGGGAAAAATATCAAGAAATATTTGCTCCAAAATAATACTTACATGCAGTGAAAACTATTGGGTTACTGAAAAAGTCATGATGCATTTTTGCATGGAAAAACATAGAAGAATACATATTACTTTTTCTATGACCCAATACATGCAATTACTGTTAGTATCTAATTTAGTCATACTTAATTTTCTGATCAGAGGTCAAAAGTGAGTTTTTTTGTTGTCGTTGTTCTTGTCATTAAACTTTGTATGTTTTGATAAAATTTAAATATTTTGAAATGCATAGTTCTTAAAATTTATTTATTTATTCATTTATTTTAATTTGACCAGAAACAGACAGAGAAAGAGAGAGAGACAGTGAGAAAGCAAGTCACTAGGTCTCGCATTCAAACCGTAGTCTGCCATGTTGGAGTGTCCAGCACCTTAACCACTGCGCCACCTGCTGGCCCAGAAACGCACAGTTCTTAAGTAGACAGCTTCATGAGTTTTGACAGATGTAATAAACACTGCAATCAAGATATAATATCTGTACATCCCACCAGGAAATCCCTGTCCCTTTTTTTTTTTTTTGAGAGGATTTTGCCATAGGGCACATGCGCTTGACAGACAGACAGAGAGAGACAGAGAGACAGAAAGCGAGAAATCACCCCCCAGGGAGGATGGCCACACCGCCATCCCTTCTTCTCCATTCTCCTCTCAGGCTCTTGGGCACGCACGCACACGCCCCCGGTGTGAGTTTTAAACCACCGGGTCCGGGATGCGAACCGCGGTCGACTACATGGGAGTCCAGCGACATAGCCCTTACGCTAACCGCTGGTCCCAATCCCTGTCCCTTTTGCCACTATTCTGTTACCATAGGTTAGCTTCACCGAAATGAAATTCTAGAGTGAATACTTTTTTTTTTATCTGGTTTTTGTCACTCATTATGTTCTGAGAGTCATTCATGTTATTGCAATAATCACTAGTTTCTCTTCTTTATTGTAGGATGGTACTCCCTCACATATGTACTATGCGTGTTTATCTGTTCTCTTGACAGACAGCTGAGTGGTCTCCAGTTTTTAACTTAATAATATTGCTATAAAAATGCACATACAAGTCTTTTGGTGTACACACATTTTTATTTGTCTTAAAGGAATCTGCAGAAGTAGAATTATCGAGTCATAGAGTTGATTTATGTTTAGCTTTGTAAGAAATCGCCGAACAGTTCTCTAAAGTGGCTGTACCATTTAATATTACACTAGCAAAGCAAGAAATACTGCTTTCTCTACCACCCAGCTAACACTGGAATCCTCAAATTGTGTAATGTTAGACATTTTAATGTGTGCATAATAGGAACTTTAATGTGGTTTATATTTAATGTAATGACTAATTATATTGAATACTTTTTCAAGTGCTAATTGGCCATTTATGTAAATTCCTTTGTGAAGTAGCAATGCAAATTATTTTAACCACTTTTTTATTCTCATTATCTACGGATGGACCTATAGCATTTCTTCATATATATTTGGATACAAGACCTGTCTGAAATACAGATATGGGGATTCTCTCAATCTATGTTTTGTCTGTTTATTCTCTTAATGGTGTTTATTGGTAAGCAGACTTTTGAATGTTGTTGCTTTCTTTTTTATTAATTTCTTTTGGCTGTAGCTATCTATACCTTCCCAAAGAATTCTTGCCTTTTTCCCAGCTTGCAAAAATATTCTCCACTTATTTCTTCTCTTACTTTATATCTTTTACATTTGCTTTTGTGATTCACTGTGACTTAAACATTTGTGGCTGGTATGAGGTAGAAATTTTGGCTTAGTAATGTTTTGTAGATAGCAGGTATGGGCTGGGAAAACTTGCTCACTGCCAGAAAACTAAACTCTGCCCCATGAGGTTTACCTAAGAGAAAGGCTTTATTTCTGGGAATGTCATCTGGGAAAGAGCTAGATTTGTTCAAAAGGCTGTCTCTTGTGTTTAGTTGAGTTGATGAATATAAATGAAAGATTGAAACATGCCTAGCTCTGATTGGCCCATTATTAAACTGGGACTGTTCTGATTGGAAGTTGCAATGGGCATCTACACTCCCTCATTGTAGTGGGGAATTAACCTTAGGTTTATTCAGTCTTTCGTTTAAGAAATAACACAAAATAAGAGTTAGCACCAGGACTCTGCCATCCAGGCTGGTTTTGGCTGGCTCTATTTTTTTTTATGGCATGTGTATTGTTTCCATGACCTATTTGTCATTATGCTAGTAGTTTACCCCCTTGATTACTGTAGTATGTAATACAGCTTGGAGTGTAATAGAATAGACCTTTAAGATCTTGCTATTTTTCTTGGTCCTTTACCTAACCATATACGTTTTGGGTTATGTATATCTATGTACACACAGATCACAGATATATGTGTACACAAACTCATATATATATATATATATATACACACACACACATCCATATACATGTTGAAATTGAGATGAATCTATAAACCACCTTGGGGAGAACTGACATACTGTTTTTGGC
>NW_006160010.1:2501833-2516012 GCF_000334495.1 Tupaia belangeri chinensis
AATATCTTTCTATTTTTCTTGGTCCTTTACCTAACCATATACGTTTTGGGTTATGTATATCTATGTACACACAGATCACAGATATATGTGTACACAAACTCATATATATATATATACACACACACACATCCATATACATGTTGAAATTGAGATGAATCTATAAACCACCTTGGGGAGAACTGACATACTGTATTTGGAATATTTTTTTCAAGTCATATTTATTTATTCACTCACATTTTTTGTTATTGTTTTATGATTTTGTGCATTACTGTGAATGAAAACTTTTTATTTCAATTTTCATTTGTTTGCTCCAAGTCTATAGAAATGTAATACATTTTTGTTTAGTAGCCTTGTATCCTGTCACTTTCTTAAATCCACTGTTACTTCTAGTATTTGTTTTGTGTATAGATTCCTTAAAAATTTTTTCTCTAGAATATCAATCCTGCAAATAGAAGCAATTTAATTTTTTCTTTCCCCAAATGCATTTGTTTTCTTTGTCATATGTTACTATTAAATGTTATTGTATTGGTAAAAATAGAAATGGCATGGATATATATTCTTAGGTTGTTTTAGGTGTTAAAGAGAAAGGGTTTAGTATTTTAGCATTAAGTACAATGTTAGCTATAAAGTTTTTGGTTGATGCCCACATTGAGGAAGAATCCTCATATTCCTAGTTTTCTAGAAGTTTTATAATTATGACAGAGTAATAAATTTCACCAAATAATTTTTCTGTATCTGTTGATACAATCAAATAGTTTTCTCTTTTATTCTCTTAACATGATAAGTTACATTACTGAATTTCAAATGTTAAAATATCCATAATTATTTTCAACTTTATTGAAGTATAATTGAAAATAAAATTGTATATAGTCAAGGTGAACAAAGAAGGTTTTCATAAATACATGGAAATATTTCTCCAGATCTATGTTTTGTTTATTTATTTTCTTAATGATGTTTTCTCTTCACTTTCATCATGAAATGATTACCACAGTCAAGCCGATGAACATATTTATCATCCCACAGTGACCGTGTGTGTGTGTGTGTGTGTGTGTGTGTGTGTGGGCATGTCTGTGTGTGTGTGTGTTTGTGCGTGTGGTGAGAATATTTAAGATCTACTCTTTTAGCCAATTTCAAGTATATACTATTACTAATTATATCGCAATAGTGCACATTAAGTGTCCAGAATTATTAATCTTTTTTTTTTCTTTTTTTGGTGAGGTTTTTGCTATAGGGCGCGTGCACTCGCCAGAGAGAGACAGAGAGACAGAAAGAGAGAAATCACCCCCTGGGGGGATGGCCACACCACAATCCCTTCTCCTCCATGCTCCTTTTGGGATCTTGGGCACGCACGCACATGCACCCTGTGTGAGTTCAACCCACCGGGTCCGAGACTCGAATTGCGGTTGACTACGTGGGAGTCCAGCAACATAGCCATTACACTAACTGCTGGTCCCCAGAATTATTCATCTTATAGCTGGCACTTTATATCCTTTGACCGACTTCTCCCAATTTTTCCTGCCCCATAACATCTGACAATTACCCTTTGGTCTCTATTTCTATGACTTAAGCTTTTTTTTAGATTCCACATAAAAGTGAGGTCATGTAATATTTGTCTCTCTGTGTGACTTATTTTACCTAATGTAGTGACCTCCGGGTTCATCTATGTTGTTCCAAATGAAAGGATTTTATTTTCTTTGTGTGTGTGTGTGTGTGTGCATGAGAGAAAGTGTGTCTGTGTGTATAGGTATACATATGGATAGATATAGATATAGATATAGTGGCTGTACCCACTTAAGTTACCACCAACACTGTAAGAGTTCCTTTTCTGCTTTATTTTCTCCAACATTTTTCAAATTAATTTTCATCTACGTTTAATAACAGAACATCTTTACACTGTATAGCATGGTTTTTCCCAGTATGAATGCAATGTATATTAGTCAAGTTAAAGACATTACTGTATACATTATCATCCACAAATATATTTTCATCTTTGTAGTCAAGTTAAAGACATTACTGTATACATTATATCCACAAATATATTTTCATCTTTGTATGTATTAAATATTTTGGATTTTTTCCCCTTAATCTCCTCTCTCCCATTCCTTATTACCCACTCCCTATTACTCACTCCCTTTTAGACGGTCTGTTGTCTTTTCATTTTTGATAATAGCTGTTCTAATGGGTATGAGGTGATACCTTATTGTGCTTTCTTTCTTTTTTTTTTTTTTTGGAGAGATTTTCACTGTAGGGCGCGTGCGCTCGCCAGACAGACAGAGAGAGACATAGAGACAGAAAGCGAGAAATCACCCCCCAGGGGGGATGGTCACGCCGCAATCCCTTCTCCTCCATTCTCCCTCAGGATTTTTGGGCATGTGTACACATGCGCTGGGTGAGCTTTAAGTTTCTGGATCCATGACTCCAGCTGCAGTCGCCTGTGTGGGAGTCCAGCGACGTAACCATGAAACCATCTGCTGGTCCCAAGCTATCCTTTTCTAATATTATTATGTGGTCAGGAAAGTCATGACGATTTTTTTGTTTTTCTATGGAAAAACACATCATGACTTTCCCAATGACTCAATAGCAGTTATACCTCTTAATTTCTCTCCAAATGGCATAGTAGCTATAATCACATAGATTTTGACATGTTGCATTTATTATCAATTTAATTCAAAATATTTTATAATTTACCTTGATTCTTCTCTGGCCATTTAGTAATGGAGATAATCTCAAATAATTTCCAAATACTTTCTGAAATTCCTTTTCTTTTTCTTCATTTTATTTATTTATTTTTTTGAGAGGTTTTTGCTATAGGACATGTGCACTTGCCAGGAAGTCAGAGAGAGACAGAGAGACAGATAGCGAGAAATCACCTCTCAGGGGGATGGCCATGTTGCAATCCCTTCTCCTCCATTCCCCTCCTGGGACCTTGGGCATGCACACACACGTGCCTGGCATTAGTTTAAGCCACCAGGTCTGGGACTTGAACCATGGTCAACTATATGGGAGTCCAGTGACATAGCCATTACACCAACTGCTGGACCCTCTGAATTTCTAATTTTCTTATTATTGGCTTTTAATTCTATTTGGTTGGAAAACATACTCTTAGATTGGTATCTTTCAGTTTTATTGAGACTAATTTTATGTTCAAATGTATGTTCTATTATTCTGAACATTTCATATGCACTTGAAAATAATTTGTCTTCTACACTTCATTTCATATCACATGTATGACATTACCATATAAATGCCAATTCAATCGAGACAGTCATAGTGTTTCAGGTAATCTACATACTTATAATAAATGTTGACACATATAACTATGTTTGGGGAATATTTTTCATTTTATTCTGTGATGCTATTGGTTTTCATTCATGTGGTTAGGAGCATTATTACATTCATACAGGTATTATTTTTTAGTGCACTAAATACATCCCATGATACGATATATTTCCGTATAAATCTGCCTAATTATCTCCAGTAAAATCACTCTCTTTAAGTTTAATTTGTTTGATAGTAGTAAAACCATGTGAGCTTTTTTATTTTTATGATTTGTATGATACATATTTTTCATCATTCACTTTCAATCTGTTTTTTATTTAATTTGTCTTTTCTGTAGACTGTATTTAATTATATATTTCATTTTTCAATAAATTATGAAAATCTCTGCTTAGTGCAAGGAACTAAGGATTTTAGCTGTAAATGATATCGTTTATAATCTAATAAAAATAATAATATTTCCCCATAGTAGTGTGAGAGATAGCATCAGATTTCTATTGGTAGTCCTAGTTTCTATTTCTGTCTCTACCACTTTTCCTCTTCCTTTTCATCTTCCTAATTTCAGGTAGCATATCTATAAAATTTCTATCATTCTTTAGATTAGTGTCACAGTTGATTAATGTATGTGTAGGTTTTAAAGGGGATGACTTGTAAAACACACCCACCTAAATGTTTACTCATTTTATTTTGATATTATTTGATATAGCTAAAAATAAAATTTGCGAGGTAAATTAAAAATGGTGCAATAATTTTGCTATTCCTCAAAGTGAGTTGTACAGTCTAATTCCACTTTCTGAGGTGGAGTTGGTGCTCTTTTTGATCTATAGAATGTGACAGGATTGACCTTCTGAGCTTTCTAAAGTCAGAGCGTAAGAAGCCTTGCAGCTTCTAGCAGAGCAGTTAGGAACACACTCTTAGTGAACCCTGAAGAGTCATTAAGAAATCTGACTATACTGAGAAAAATTTTGGGGAGAAAATTAGTCAGGAGTCTCTAGAATTTCTGCATTTTTTTGAGCAGCCATTGATCGCCATTTTTTGGAAACTAGTTTTTCAAGAGAGTTGGTACAGCAAACAGCCTTAAAAGATATATGTAGTATTGGGGCCAGCAGTTAGCATAATGGTGTGTTGCTGGACTCCCATGTGGTCGATTGCAGTTCTAGTCCCAGAACGGTGGCTTAAACTCATGCCGGGCGTGTGTGCATGCGTGCCCAAGATCCCAGGAGAAGAACGGAGGAGAAGGGATTGCGGCGTGGCCATCCCACCTGGGGGGTGATTTCTCGCTTTCTATCTCTCTGTCTCTCTCTGTCTGTCTGGCGAGCACACGTGCCCTATAGCAAAAAAAAAAAAAACCTCTAAAAAAAAAAGATACATGTTTAATATGTGTGCTGGCATTTATGTAAGCCCACCTAACCTATACTATGGTTCTTGGAGACATGAGAAATTGAGACAAATATGCTGATACCAATACTGTCTCCTGTGCTGAATAATACATTCATTTATTTGTGATCCAAGAGTTTCAGGTTTAGTTTTGTAAAATCTCAGGCCCTTCATAGTTTTGACATTGCCACATTGGAGAGATTGCTGTGCTGAGACCAGCCTTTCAGTAATACTCATAAGATTCCAGACTCGCTGGCCCAGTTTGTTAGCTGAATAGAACCAAGTGACTTTAATCAACACTACAAGAATTAGAAGAATTGCCCTGTGAAGCATTGCCTGTCAAAAGACATTGAAATGGTCTTAGTTTATGTTACTAAGTCTTGCAATACATGGTGACAAAGAAAGAGATGACTGGAATAATTTGTTTCCAACTCTTTAATTTATACAGTACTAAACAAATAGTAATATACCAACTATACACAAACATAATGACAGAAATCTTAGATATTTTAGGATTCTTTTCATAAAAGCTTTGATTTTTAATAATTTTTTTTCTTTTTTTTTTAAGAGAGTTTTTTTGCTATAGGGCATGTGTACTCGCTGAAGTGACGGAGGGAGACAGAGATACAGAAAGTGAGAAATCACCCCCCGGTGGGGGTGGGAAATGGCCATACCCTAATTCATTCTTCCTCCATTTTCCTCTCAGGATTTTGGACACACCCTTATATGTGCCCAATGTGAGTTTTGAGCTATCAGATCCAGGTCGATTACATGGGAGCCCAGCTGTGTAACCATTATGCAATCTGCTGGTCCCTACTAATTTTTTCTATTGGGATAAAAATGAGCTCTCCTAATATAGTCTTAGGTGGAGGTTAATAAATAAGTCAGAATATCCACAAGATAGGAGTGTGAGGGTGGAAAGAAGATATGACAAGAGATCATTGTACTACAAGATGTAAATATTTAAGAAAAAAGCTTCTTCAGATACAGAAATACAACAATATTAGTCAGAAAGAAAAACATAGCATAAATTCATTTTTAAAAATTATTACTTAATTTTCCTTATTCAACAAATATTAATAAGAATCTGATTTCTTTTCTGTAAGAGATCTTGATTGAGAACTAGAAAAGGGAGGTGTGATGGTTAATTTTAGGTGTCAGTGTGACTGGATTAAAGGATATCGGGGTAGCTGATCAGACATCAGGTGTGTCCCTGGGAGACATTAGCATCTTAGTCAGTAGATTAAAGAAGGTCTGTCTTCACCCTATGCAGGCGGGCATCATCCAATTGGCTGATGTTTGAAGAGAACAAAAAAGCATTTGAAAGGGAAATTTGCTTTTTGCCTCTCTTCTGGATTTGGAACACTCTTGTTATTCTGCCCTAGAGTATTAGAATGCAAAATGTATCGCTTTGGACTTTAAGACTTATACCAGGAAACCCCCACCACCAGTTTCCTGAGTTTTTAGCCTTTAGTGACAGGCTGAAAGTTACACCATCTGGTTTGGAGGCCTTAAGACTTAAATTGAGCCATGGTACCAACTTCCCTGGTTTTCTAGTCTGCAGCTTCTCAGTCTCTATAATCATGTGTGCCAACTCTGCATGTAAATTTCCTCTCATAGCTATAGATAGAGATGATAGAGATAGATGTAGGTATAGATGTATTCAGAGAGATGTGGAACCAAGAAAGAACATTTCCGGAAAAAAAAAAAAAAAAACCCTTTATACTATAGATTTGACAATGTATAGACATAAAGAAGCAAGAGTCCAATAGTGAAACCAATGATTACGTCAATGAGAGTGTAAAAAGAATGTAATTAGGCCAATCAGTGATGTAATGGTTAAGGTGTCTGGATCCCACATGGCCAACTGCATGTTTTGAGTTCCTGAACAGTGGCTTGAAATACATGCTGGGTGCATGCATGTGCCTACCCAAAAATCTCAGAAGGAAAGAGAGATAGCAGAAAATGACTATCCCCATGAGAGGTGCTTTCTCACTTTTCCTCTCTCCTGCTCTCTCTTTGTCTCACTCTGGCAAGTGCACATACCTTCTAGCAATGAAGAAACAAAAAAGGGATATGATTAATAAGATTTGGGTATTTGATCATCACTATCTTAGGTATTTTGAACTTAAAGTAAGTGAAGTACGCACAATTACGATAAGTAAAATACTTTACAATACATAGATTTTCCTCACAAATAAATTAGCTCTGCTCTGTAACCTGGCTGTTCACCTTCTGATTTCTTTTGCAATGAGAGGATACCTGGTATCTCTCCATTTTGATGATAAATTCCATGAGGAGAAAAATCTTGTAATTTCTACTCTGGTAAATGTTCTACCCCTAGGGTCATTTCTAAAGGGAATGTTCTCTAAGGTGATGGCAGTGTTGGGCTGACAATCTAAAAAACACATTTACAAATTTATTTGGTCGATAGTGGATTGATATAGGATTTTTGAAGATGGAGCCATCACATGACCAGTACTGCACTTTGCTTGGAGAAGACATATTCAACCTCAGTACTTTTGGAGGGTGGGGGCCAAGTAGAAGCAGAAACAGAACCTTGAGAAATCCCAGAACTGTTGAGGAGAAAGGATATACAACAGAGAAGCAGAGGAGTGGGAAGATGCCAGGTACTGCAGGATACAAATAAGAGTGGGTGTTTCCTGAGAGGGCTAAGGATCATGTATGGATTATTTGTTTAATCCTCACAGTAACTTCAACAAGAAATTTTACAAATGAGATGTGGAAACTAAACTACTTGGGTAGAAAATGAGGTATTCAAATCCAGATTGGTCTGATTCTATTACCCTGTGTGACTTTACCATTTGGAAGTTACAAAGAGGAAAGAGTAAAATAAGTCTTATACATCAAAGATGTGATTACATTTTTAAATCCTCCATAACTTGCACTAATTTAACTGCCTCGTTATTCATTTTTAGATGTGGAAAGAGAGGGAGGGGAAACAAATTTTTTTCAGTGCCTTTCATGAGCAAAGCGCTCCATTGCTGTTCCCATGTATAATACTTCATTTCATACCCATAGAACCCGGGTAAAGCAGATAATTTTATGTCCATTTTAGGGTTGAACGAATGAGGGTAAGTGGCTGAAGTATGATTCGCATCGTGATTCAGTTCTCTTTTACTTACCTGATGGTCTGGTATTCCTCTCAAAGAACTATCCATTGTACTTCATTCTGGACATCAATAACTCCTCTGCCAACTGACAAATATAAGTTGTTAATATTTGTCAAAAAGACCCTGCCAATATTTTTACATAGATAATTTTAATGTAAAATATTTTCAAATTCTAATAGTTCCTGAAAGTCTTTTAAAACAAATTCTGTGTGGGGAACCAGCAGTTAGCGTAATGGCTATGTCGCTGGACTCCCACGTAGTCAACCGCGGTTCGTGTCCCGGACCCGGTGGCTTAAAACTCACGCCGGGCGCGTGTGCGTGCGTGCCCAAGATCCCGAGAGGAGAATGGAGGAGAAGGGATTGCAGCGTGACCATCCCCCCTGGGGGGTGATTTCTCGCTTTCTGTCTCTATGTCTCTCTCTGTCTGTCTGGTGTCTGGCGAGCGCACGCGCCCTACGGTGAAAATCTCTCCAAAAAAAAAAAATTTCTGTGTGAGAGAATCAAAGTCTTACTGAACAAAATGGTTATATCAAGTCATTTAAATTCTTTTAATTACAAATCTGTCTTTTTCTGTTGTTTTTGTTTTGTTTTGGTCAAGCAAGATGACCTGTAAAATGAATAGTTTTACATTTTGTAGAAAATTTTAAAGGCAAATGGAAGTTTAAAGCCAAAATTTTATAAACTATTATGAGCTGTCACATCTTCTAATTTTTGTTAATAATAACCTTTAGGAAAAGTCCCCAGACCAGCAGGTAAAAGATTCAGGTGGCATTGGCATTTGTAATTAATGGGGCTAGAGTCTAGAGTATTTCTTCAAGTCTCTTCTCTTACTTGTCTGTAAGGTGAAGATCAACTGACGATCTGATAACCTAAAAGATAATAGTTTTTTTCATATAGTTTTGGTTTGCTTAATGTATGGAAAACACTTGCTTACTGGGTATAAGAGAGTGGCCCCCAAATGACCCACCATGATTCCCCAAAGCTGTGAAAATGTTATGCCTCACGACAAGAAGGAATTAATTAGTAGCTGACAATATGATGACTAATCAGATAACTTTGAGATAGGGATGATCTATCATCCTATCACAGGCCAACTTAGTGTAATCAGTGTAATCACAGGCATCCTGATAATTGAAACAATGGGCAAAGGAGAGATACTCAGAGTGGTGTAATTTAAGAAAGATTCAAACGGCCAATTTATCTTTGAAGATGGCAGGAGACCAGAGCCAAAGAATGTGGGCAGCCTCAGGAAGCTGGAAAAGGGGGGAAAAAAGACTGTCCTTAAAAGCTTCCATCAAGAACATAATCCTAAGAATACTTTGAGTTCAGTCCCATGGACTCATTTCTGACTTCTGACTTCTGTATCTATAAAATAATATATTTGTGTTTTTTAAAGTAATCAAACTTCCGGAAATTTGTTATACCAACCATAGAAAATTAATATGTGGTATAAATGTGAAAAAGATACAATATCTGCCTTCAAAGAGTTTATATTTTAGAATATAAAATAAACTGGGCATACACAGAATTTATGCAAAGTAGAATATGGCAATACATCAAAGGAGATGATCTAGTATCTTCTAAACCTATCATTTGCTAAATTCAATGATCATGGGTACCATGAATACATTGCTTTGGCATTGTGCTATGTTCAAACATACAGTAATGATCAAAAATCAACACTACTCTGCCACATGGTCCTTATTATCTTATGCAGATTAAAAATTAATCACTTTTTTTAAATCACACAAATAAAATCTTACAAATGTACTAAGTGAGGAGGAAATATTTATGCTTTTCTCAGTGCTTAATAGGAAATCACAGAAGACCTTTCTGAAAGTGAAGTTTTAAGTACAGTAGGCTTAGATATGAGTAATAATAAGGGCTATTTAGGGAAAAAGAAAGAGAGAAAGGGAGAGAGGGAGAAAAGTATTTAAGACATAATGGTAGGAGGAAGAAAGACGATAAACAAACAAGACAAGACTTAAAAAAGGTCCTGTGTGACTAGATATGACAGAGAAAGGATGATTTAGCAGTGAGAGGAGGCTGAATACATACACACATTTGCATCTGACCATTCAGGGTCACTTTAAGAGATTTTGCTTTTTAAAGTTCTTTTTTTATTTTTATTTATTTATTTATTTATTTATTTTTTGCTGGAAGGTGCAAATGCTCACGAGAGAGAGAGATGGGAGAGAGAGGAAGAGGAAAAACAAGAAAATACCTCCCATGTGGCATAATCATGGCACAATCCCTTGTCCTCCATTTCTCCCTTCTCTCAGGATTTTGAACACACATGTGCCCGGAGTGTTTTATAAGTCACTGGAACTGGGAGTAGAAATGAACAGTCATCCATGTGGAATCTGGCTACCATCACCACAAGGCCATGGCTATCCTGGTCTTGCATTATTGTAAAATGAGTTGAAAACACAGAATGTTTTTTTAGAAAAGAACTAAATAATCAGAATTGTATAGCACCAAGAGCAACCCATCTAAATGGCAGTATAAAAATAGACACATAGGCTTGCTATAACATTATAGAGATGACGATAATCTGTCTAGGGTAACTAAAAGTAGATATGACTAAAATTCAGAAAACATCAGGGATATTGAATTGACTTGATATGAAATCACAGGGAATGTTTTAAGAAGCGTAGTAATCAATGCAGAATGCTGATGGAGTCAATGCATCAACAGTGAAAAATAATCTTTATCTAATGCTTACAAGTTGTCAAGTACTCTCCTTAGAACTCTGTATACATTGAGACTGAAAGACTGGAGGACATAAAAGCATTAAAAATTGTTATGGACACTAGAAACAAAGTGGAAAGAGAGTATGGGAAGGGGAGAATGTAGTAAAGGAAATTTGGGGAAAAGAGGTAAGACATTTGTGGGACACAGACATGCTTTATTATCTCTTACTGAGGATATGTTCACTGAACTGAGGTGTATTTCATACTGGGTAAAGTACTTTACACTTTAAATGATTCATAGCGATTAAATGTATAAATAATAATAATAAAATAAAAATTAAAAAATTAAAAATCAATAAAAAAATCCTATAGCCATATACATGAAATATTTACAACTTGTCATATAGCATTCCAAGGTCATTGCCTCTTTAATGATATTAAAAACCATATCAAATAGGCACTAATGTTATAGCCATTTTACAGATTAGAAAATTGAGGATTATATATATATACATATATATATATGTGAGGTAATATGCTTGCTTTATCATGAGTATGTGCCAGAACTGATATTCAAGCTGTGCCCTTCTAAAGTCCAATGGGCTAACTCATACATCTAGTGTCATGAAGTGATATACAGTAGTCTGGGGGGTGGGCATAGTCAGTAATATGGTGTGTTGTCATTTAAAATGTTGGTATTATGTTCGTTATGAGTATTTTTATTGATTCATAATTTCAAAAATATTTCTTTGAAATGTTTATCTTGAGAACCAGCAGGTGGCATGGTGGTTAAGGTGCTGGACTCTCACCTAGACTTGGCAGCTTGAAAATCACACTGGGTGCGTGTGCATATGTACCCAAAACCCTGAGAAGAGAATAGAAGAAAAGGGACAGTGGTGTGGCCATATACCCTGAGGGGTGACTTCTCACTTTTTCTTTCTGTCTCTTTCTGGCAAGCACATGCCCCCTATGGCAAAACCTGAAAAAAAATTAATTTTGATTACTGAGTTTAACATACCATTAACTTTCATGCTCAAGGAAGATGCCTCATTGACTTTACTTGCCCAACTCTGGTCCAAGCTTGGTGGCAGATTGACTGTCATAAGCACTGTAGGAATGAAGGAATCTAATTGCAAATTTTGATTTGTAATTGGTTTAATCAGCATAACAAACTCATTTAACTTATCTGAGTTTCAATTCCTTCACCTAGGTATTGGGAATTATAATGTATGACATATTTATAGTTATTTAGTCATTTATAAAGGTGAAGTATTTAAATATGAACTTTATTTTAAGTAGACTTACTAATAAGTAAAAGAGCAGTGAAGAAAGGTGAATTTAATGATATTAGTCATACCTTTAAACATTATCTTAAAATTTATAAACATTTTCAAATAGATTAATAAAGTAACATTCATCTTACAGAATAACTGTGTTAAGGATCTTTGGCAAGCAAATTTATACTCATTGCTTCAAAAAATGAGACATCCAAAAGTGTTGGAATTAGTCATTAAATCACTTTCTTCTCTCTTTTAGTTCAGTTCTGTTCCTTTTTTTTCTAAAGAGTTACTTATTTTATTTTATTTATTATTATTTTAATTTGACGAGAGAGAGAGAGAGAGAGAGAGAGAGAGAGAAAGTGAGAAAGCAAGCTACCATGTTCAGGACTCGAACTGTGGTCAGCCATGTGGGAGAATGTGCCTTAACCATGACAACACCTGCAGACCCCATCAGTTCTGCTCTTATTATTTTTCCTCAATTACCCAAAAAATAGTATGTTTAAAAGGTGAATTGAAGTTGCTCCATTTTTATAATAAAAACACTGAACTTCCACTGAAACAAATAAACATACAAATAAGAATTGTATATGCATTAATTTATTGAAAATGATTTTTTTCTTATACATTGAATTACCTTTTTTAGCTTACAAAGTGAATTTTTCACTATGTGAACATTTCTCCCAAGTCCAGTTGGTTAAACTCTAAAATATCATCAACAGATAATACACATTTCTTTGTCCCATTAATGCTTTGCCTCCCTATTTTTTTTTTCTAAATGTTCCTCCTCATGCTCCACTCTTAAATATATATAATATACATTTTTAGCTAAATATCTGAGATAAGTTAGATTTAACAGGGTTTAATTGAGCAAGAGAAAGGGTTGAGAACCAGGCAACATTCCTGTTCCAAATTAGTTCAGAATATTCTGCTTCATCACATATACAGTTTGTGTTTATAGCTAGAGAAAAAGAAATGACATACAAATCAAGAAAGTGACATACAAAACCAACATGACTAGCTGCAGCTAGCATATCATATAAGGATATAGTCTGCTCAGTTGGCAGCCTGTGGCACGCTCGTCCATGATCCTGGCTTGCTGAGGCTGGGGGATGGGATTGTGCATGAAAACAGGTGGGGTTGTCTGTCTTCCTCTTGCTCTCTCATTCTCCCCATATCTCTTTCATGGAAGCAATCTATCTATCTATCATCTATCTATCTATCTGTCTATCTATCTATCTATCTATATCTATCTATCTATCTATCTATCTAGATATATCTATATAAAAAAGAGAGATAAATACTTATATTCTCACTATTTAGCATATAAGGACACTGAAGAACAGAGAGTTAAAGCAAATGTCTAAGGTAGTAAGTGGAGCATTGAGAATTTGAACTCAAGTTGTCTCTACTTTTGACTACTGCTACGAAAATGATGTATTTGGTTTAACATCAAGGAAGTCATCAGAGACTTTGGTAAGAGCCATTTCAGTGGAGCAATGGAGATAGATAGAAACTGAAAAAGAAGATTGACAAAACTAGTGGCTATTCTCATCTCAGAAAAGTAGGAGATAAGGAGATTGCTGTGAGTGGGAGACTTCCTGGGTTTTTAGATTATGACTGATCAAAGGAAGTTTCCTCTCTGGCAAAGAAAACAGTATGTATGATCGGAGCTCTTGTCCTCTGCATTACACAAATCCAAGGGCAATGTGACTACCTGCTGTGAGGCTCTGTTATCACCTATCACCCACAGCTTTATTTCTCACTGCAGAAACTAAGGGTCTTCAAAGTCCGGAGGAGTGGATTACCTACCTCACCATGCACCAAATAAAGCACTCTTTTTGTAGTTCATAAAGCCATTCACAATTTTGGGTATGTATGAACAGACTAAGAAAACAAGAGGATTTCTGCCGCACCTCTGCTGAAGAATATGACTCTAGGGTGGTATTCATTGGCCACTAGTTCCAAACTTTTTAAATTCACATTAAAGACCAAAAATATATACAGGTATCATATAGTGTGCTATGGGAAAATAGAGGATTTAGCAATTAAGTTTTCATGAATTTCTTACATACAGAAGACAAATTAATAGCAGCACCTAAAAAGTGATTTTCTTTCTAAAATCAGCCGCTCTTTCCTTATTAATATGTGACTTTAGGAAGCATGTGCTAAGATGCTGTGCTCTGCAGGCTGAGACCAGATGAGAGGTCTAGGTTTAATTCCTGGCCCTACCTAAAGGCTGGATGTTTGGTGCATGCCTATAACCCCAGGTACTCAGGAAAGATAAGGAAGGAGGATCCAGACACAGTGACAGCCTGTCCTTAAAACAAAACAAAACAAAACAAAAAACAATGTCAGGAACCAGCGGTTAGCGTAATGGCTATGTCGCTGAAATCCCATGTAGTCGACCCCGTTTCGCGGC